>NC_029787.2:113272255-113279797 GCF_000816755.2 Arachis ipaensis
TAAATTTTTTCAACAAATTCTGAAACAGATAAACTAATGCATTTAAATCTTAAAAAAAAAATTGAATTTTTTTTAACCGAATTTTAAAATTTCTTTACTTTAAAATTTAAATGGTATTGTTGTTATTATTAGAGATTCGTTTATGATTAACGATGATCATGAGCCAGCCTCTCACTAGAAGATAACGCTGGACTATTCATTTGATTCGACTATTCATTTGATTCGACTATCTCATATTTGGATCATTAAATAGTTTCAGTAACAAAATATATTTGTTAAATTTTTTAATAATTATTAGATAATTCTTTAAAAATAAAAGCAACAACAAAACACATCTTCTATTAATCAACAAAATTTTTTTTTCTTGATCCATTCTGTAAACGCCAAGAAAATTGTGTTTCTTGGTGACTCAATACATTGACCGTACAACACTATCGATTGAATATCTTATGTTTCTTCAGAATTCAATTGATTAGTAGTAACACCTTTAATTTTAAATTTTATTTAAAATAATACGAATATGTTTATTTAAATTAAAAATTAAAATAATAAGAGTACATTTATTTAAAAAAATTTAATTTAAAAGTAACATAAGTGTATTTATTTGTTAGTTAAAATTTAACAATGGTAATTTTTTTTAAAACAAATCGAATAAATATAACGGGCCTGCTACACATACAAGCAAAAAAGCCCTACAAGCTTTACAAGTTCCCAGCCCAGACTTTATTCACATGCGCAGTGACTCTCTTTGAATGGAGCGTAAAATACACGCGCGCCACTCAACGATTGCGCTTCGCAAAAAGCGCTCCTTAATGGCGCACTCTTTCACTTCTCCAAGCCCTTCGAAGAAAACACAAACCGTCCATTTTCGAGCAACATTCGAAACTGAAGAGATAGAACTCGTCGCGAAGATTAGAACTCTCCATCAATACAAAATAGAACTCTCCATCAACAATCTCCAGAAAAAACGAAGATATATTACTCAAGGTATGTTACTATTTTACTCATCTTATAGATTTTTCACATTTCGAAATCGAAGAACTAGGGTTTACTATTCTTCTACATTCTTCTACGTTTTACTATTCTTCTTGTTCTAGCTCTCATTTTACTGTTTTTAATGTTCTTCTTGTTCTAGGTTTTACTATTCTTTTTGGTTCTAGGTTTTACTATTCTTCTTAGTTGTTCTAGGTTTTACTGTTCTTCTTGTTCTAGTTCTTCTCATAACTAATTTTTGGGAGTATATTGCGTAATTTAGTGGGTGTATATGGAGTAATTTGTTGGGTGTATATTGCATAATTTGATAGGTGTATATTTCTGAACTGATATAATGTAATATAATCAACTGTTGCAAGTGTTCTAAATATTGCTTGTCCTTGGATGTATATTGCTTGACCTTGTAATGTTGCTTGACCTTGTATATTTATGCATGTTTGAGTGAATTGAAACATCATTTTGAACTGATCTAATTAAATACTTATGAGAAACCGTATAAGTGTATGTGGCTGATCTATGGGTGTATCTGACTGATATCTATGGGTGTATTTTTCATTTCAGCAAAAATGGCAGGCAGAAACCAAGCTGAAAAAAATGTAAGAACAAATATATGTCTTAGATCAAATCAGTTTTTATAATAGAAATATATCTGACTCTAATTATGCTTTGTTTATAGCAAACCAAAGACCTTAAGTGTGCAACCTATTTGTTGAGTGAGAAATTCAGAAATATGAGCGAGGAAAAGAAAACAATTGTTAGGGATTTGGGATTTGGTGGCCTGATGCACATCCCGCCGCTAAGGGTGCATCACCAAATATTAAAGGAGTTGGCTAATTCCTTTAAATTAGGGGAAAACAGACTCGAAACCGCCTACGGTTCTTTTAAAGTAAGACCAAAAACAATAGGGGCTGCGCTTGGCATCAATGCGTCAGGTAACTCGCTACAAACATAGGTGTATATGAGCCATATTCAGGTATATTTCAATTGATGCTTGGGTGTATTTGAACTGATTTTCATACTATGTTGTTATCCTTTTTGTAGGAGATCTATTTCCTCATAAATTCAATTATAAGGATCTTTCTGAAGACGACAAACAAATTTTTAGAAGATTTCAGGGTAAGACCCTCAAAAATCTGACAGATGAGATGATGGCTATTGGCGTTGATAATGAATAGAATCGCCTCATGTTCAAGAGGATTTTCATCCTCTATATACAGATGGCGTTCCTGTTACCAACAACAATAAACAAAATCTCACCTGTGCACCTGGTACCAATTTTCAAGATGGACACAATAACAAAGCGGAATTGAGGAGCACATGTTTTGAATTTTATCATCAAGGGCATAACAGATTACAATCTGAAAAAGAAAAAAGGCAATTGACGGCTGCCTGTTTGCCCTGATGATAGTTTACTTTCATCTATCAAAAAATAAAGACAAGAAGAGGGCAAAAAGACCTCGAGAACCCTGGATTGCCAACTGGACTAGAGAGCAGTTGGTCAAAAGAATGAGGGCAAAAATGGAGGAACATATGGTAAGTGAACAAAATATCTTGGGTGTATTTTATTTACCTGAATGCTGCTAACTAAAATTTCTAATGTTTCAGGAGATTGTAAAGATGGCCGAAACAAAGGAAAAAATGAAAGAAATAAAAAAAAAGAAAAAAAAAGAAGAAACCAAAAAAACAAAAAAAGGAAGGCAAGTTCAACATCATCATCTGAGACTGAAACAACTAAAAGTGACCATTCTACCTCTGAGTCTGAGACTGAAGAAGACTCAGAGGATTCAACAAGAAAATAACCCAGCCAAAAAGCCAAAAATTAAGTAACATACTTGGATGTATTTTGTTTATCCAGTTGGGTGTATTTTGTTTATCCAGTTGGGTGTATTTTGTGCATTCATTTGGGTGTATTTTATCCCTTTTAGTATGTTTTTAAATAATGATTGTTTGCCTTCTAAAATGGAGTCCAAAAAAAGAAAGAAGATTCAGGAGGATTCTGATTCAGAATCTGAATCAAGTGATGAGTAATGTTATGAAATTATTACTCCTTTCCTTTGGGTTTATTATCAAGATTTTATGTATTAACAGAGTGTCTCTTATTACCTTATAGAAGCGAAGAATCATCACCAGTGGAGAAGCAAAAAACAAAGAAAAAGACTCAGAGAACATAAAAAAAGTAAGCACTTCTTTGGATAGTATTTTGTGATCAAATTAATTTTGTATTTCTGATTCATACTTGTTTTTTCCCCAAGACACAATCCAAAAAGAAAAAGGTTATTGTTGAGGATTCATCTCCTGAGCAAGCTCAATCCTATCATGGGTACAGTACTTTGTAAGCTATATTACTGTCTATCATAAAAATTATATTTGTTAACATGTTCTTTTATGCATGTACTGTCAGATCTGAAATTGGAACTGAAGAATTAGATGAATTCTTAAGGGTAGACAATGAAAAATCTACTGCATAGGGGTATGTCTTATTGGGGTGTATATTTCAGATTTTAGGGTGTTTTCTTTGCTAATAATTGTTTCTTGTTTGGCAGGGAGAAGGAAGCTGACTTGCGATCGACGGAAGGTCACTATGTCTCATCTGAAACGTAAGAAGCTTTATTTGATAAAATCTTGTTATCCTGATTTAACAGTATGGTATTTTTTATGAATAACATGTAACATGTATATATTAATAACAATCAAATATCAATTCTTATATATAATTTATGGTGCAAAATGAGATAATAAATTAGTCACTAGTACAAAATACTTTCTCAATTTAATGAACAAGAAAAAAATAAAACATAACACAATCAATATCAATATATTAATATATTTGTATACTATGTGTTGTTAGTTGTTACTATGTGAATCCACATTTAAAAGGATAAAAAAATATAAAAATTCAGTTATAGTTTATTATATATTTAATTTTTGTCATTTATTATACTGAGATGTATGTTGGCGCAGTGGTAAGATAGGGGGCGTGATTGCTGGCTTTCTTGGGTTCGAATCTCGCGTCACTCATTTTTGGAGTAATTTGGACAGGAGCTTCTACCATGGTTTGGCGGCGTGCAGGTGCACCGTGGACCCGCACGGGTCTAGTGAATATGGGGTGCGAATCGGCCGGTTTTCAACGGGTTTGACCACCGTTGACCGGTTTAATTGCAGGTTCGGTCCAAACTACAAACTGAACTGGCTAGACCATAGGTTTATCGATTTTCTGGTCGAACCGACCGGTCTGGTCCGGTTCTGATAACACTGTACCGGACATAAACTTGGGAAGTGATGATCCTTCCTTTCAAGGACACACAGACCAAAGTAGCGTAAACAAACCGGTAGAGAGCATGTAATTTCTCTTTCAAATAACCATTGCTTTTGTTCTTTTATTACCTTCTACTTCTAATTCTGTATATATTTTTTTTAGAAAAAAAAAGCCCTTTATTATTTTATTCGAGAAAAAAAGGCAGGAAAAAAAGCAAAAACTGCAAGTATGTAAGTTCTCAAAAAACAAAGCCTGTCTTTCTTTTGAATGCTTCAGGTGTATTTTTGACTTTTTTAGGGTGTATTTTAGGTTGAGTCTGGTTGAAGAGTCTGCCAGTGAGCAGGCTGAAGAGAATACGATGGTTGTGAGGGAAGAGACACAGTCCGAAGCGCTTGCAATGTGAGTTTTTCAAGAAAATTTCAACTTTATAACCTTTTTATTTTTGGAGGCTTTGTTAACCTTTTATTTTTCTTCTTGTTTAGAGTTCCGATTCAAGTTTGTCTACCACTGTCCCAAACAACCACTATGCCGAAAATTGAAGAAACACCTGAGACAGAAAATGAACTAACCCCTGTGCTACAAATTGAAGGAACTACAAAAAGGTAAGAAATAGTCTTGGGTGTGTATTTGGTTACAGTTTGGGTGCATATTGCCCCTGTTGGGTGTATATTTTCACGATTGATCACTGACTAGTTTTTTTATAACATGATTAATTTTATGTAACTCTGCAGCACTCCTGAACCCCCCAACAACTTGAAGAAAGCACACCCACGCTTCCCCTAGCTCCATCTAAAATGTAAGTTCATCATAGAAAAATCAATGTTTGGTTACCATTCGTATATTCTTATTCTTATAATACGTTATACATGATCACGCAGTAATCCAGCCCCAAAAGACGCTGCTACGCTGATGATGATGGCACATACAGCATCGTATGTTCCTAAAACAGATCCAATGCCATCATTCAGCCTTGGCTTGACTGATTCAAGCCAAGAAGAAGCAGCAACGCAGGAGGGAGCGTCAACGCAAGATGGAGGGAGGGCAAAAACTCCAGAAACCCTAAAACTGCTAGAACAATTAGGAGATCTGGTACAAAAAATTGCAAGTGGTGGGGTGACAACAAAAGAAAAAAGTCCACAGATTCCAAAGGAGAGTGGCGGAGAGAGTTTCGAGAAATTTGAAACTCCTGCGAGGACGAATGAAGATACTTCTGACATGAAAGAGAAATACTACCTCTGGGCCATACGAGTGAAGACATACGCAGATGGACTAACTAATGAGTTTGACACCGTCTGCACACTGCAAGCCCAAGATAGATACATTTTGTCAAAACTCCACCTTGCATCACTCACACCTGAAATGCATATAGAAGCTGAGGTAATATTACATTAAGATTAATATTTTTATCACCAAAATTAACTGCAATGCTGATTGATGTAAAATTGATTTCGGCATCTTTTTCTAGATTGTCTCTGCCATGTGCTTCATCCTAAACCAGCAAAAGATTAAAAGGTTTCAAGAAGAAGTATACTGTCTCCCCCCTGATATTGTGGTAAAGATTGCTTCAACGAATTTTGGGTGTATTTTCTGCATTCCTTTGGATATATTTTCTGTCTTAAATCGGGTGTATTTTATGTGTT
Organism: Arachis ipaensis; assembly: GCF_000816755.2. Lineage (NCBI taxonomy): Eukaryota > Viridiplantae > Streptophyta > Magnoliopsida > Fabales > Fabaceae > Arachis > Arachis ipaensis. Next base: position 113,278,145 of record NC_029787.2, read on the forward strand.
TATTTGGGTGTATTTTCTGTGTTAAATTAGGTGTAAGTTGTTTATTCATTTGGGTGTATTTTCTGGATTCGTTTGGGTGTATTTTCTGTATTCATTTGGTGGTTCACAATTTTTGCAGAACATGGCCCTTGGAAATCATCCAAAAGGGGTATTCTTACAGCCTAAAACCAATAAGCCGTTCAGGGTGGAAGACTACCTAATGTTTATATCCTTCTTGGACCTTAAAAAATTAGCATTGCATCGTTATGTAAGTTTTCATTTCTAAAACTTCTTATTACCATTTTTTACTTATGTGCCAAATAAACTAAAACAGTGTTCAATCTGAACATATTTCAGATTTTTGCACCTGTTTGCCATTCACAACATTGGTGGTTATGGATGGCTGATACAAGAAAGCAAAAATTTTATATAGTCAACTCATATCAAACGAAATCTCCGTCCGATGAGAGAACTGCCCTGAATACATTCATTGTAAGTTGGTTCTGTGTTCTGTATTTTAATAGTTGGGTGTATTTCTGTTCAATATAAGGTGTAACTTTGTGCTACTTTGGATGTATCCCTTTATTGAAATTATTCATGTATTACTGATTTGTTTTGTGTTTTAAGGGATATGTAATTTCACGAATTAAAGTATATGCTGGGGGGCACCTCTGAAGACAAGGGACAAGGACAAGGAAATTGAACCACCATACCTTAACATCTCGGGCCAAAAGACAAGGTATAAATCTTTCACTCTGAAAATTAAACTTTCCTATATGTAATTTGTAATTTATTTTCTTTGTTTTCAGCTATGACTGTGCTATCTACGTAATGAAGTGGCTTGAGATATTTCAGCCCGCAAACATTAAAAGGCGGAAGTATGAGTGGGACAATTGGACCCAGGTAAATGTGTTTAAAACTAAATAACTCTGTATTACATTTCTCAATTAACATGGTTGATTAAACAGAATATTCTTTTTAACTGTAGGACGAGGTGGACCACTTTAGAGTAGTATGCTTCCCGGATTCTATTCCATGAAATGAATCAAGACAAAGCTGAAGCCATTAGGGGAAGTAATGCAATAAGACTGTCCAAGCCATCCTCATTGTTTTTGAGTCCATATTGTTAGATAGATTCTAAGAATATTGACACTGATTAATGTAAATGTTATATAGTCTTATAACAAATTGAACACATGTTGTAAAAATTTGCCAATTATAATCCAGTTTATTGTAAAATTTCTTTCAATAATTAAACTCTCTATGCTGTATTCAAAATGTCTGAATTACAGATACTATAATATGAAGAAAAACATCAAACCAAATATACACCCATAACCTGACATTTTTTACACCCAAAGAAAGTTGAATATACACCCAAACATCTATCCCCCTGATGCTTTATCCCTAAAACCCTGAATCCTAAACCCTAAACTCTAAACACTAAATACTAAAACCTAAACCCTAAACCCTAAACACTAAAACCTAAACGGTAAACCCTTAAACCCTTAAACCCTAAACCCTAAACCCTAAAATCCTTAAACCGTAGTAAAAAAAAAAATATTTTATAACATAAACAGCAGATTGTGAAATATATATATATATATATATAATATATAGTGTGTGTGTGTGTGTGTGTGTGTGTGTGTGTGTGTGTGTGTGTGTGTGTGTGTG
>NC_029787.2:113280331-113287727 GCF_000816755.2 Arachis ipaensis
AAAAAAAAACAAACAGTATTTTATAACATAAAAACAAGATTCTGAAGTATATATATGTATATATATGTAAAATGTGAAACACAAGAAAATTCACAAAAATACACCCAAAAGAACAGTGCTTTTACACCCATATTCTGTAACTATACACCCAAAGAGTTATCCACTGCTGCTGGTACCCTGAACTAATAATTCATAACATATTCTTGATATTGGCTGGAATTTGAATGCACTACTGATGCAGCATCAAAGAGGTTTAACTGGATATAAAAAACTCACATATTAGCTAAACTATTAACGAGAAAATTAAACTCAATCACCACATATTTAAAGAACATCACTTTTACCTCATTTAAAGCTTTCGTTTTCTTCTTCTTTGTGGCATTTGCAATCTGTTTGTCCAACTTTGAACCTAATCTATTTTTTGGGCGTCCTCTTGTTCGAATCCTTGGAGGGCTTTGAAGCTCGTTAACGGATTTCAAGTTGGCGTCTTCGTGAGATAAAGAAGATGTCCCCTTCCTTTTGGCTTTCAATGATTCCATCTCAACCATGATGTTATCGTACGCACGGTGCAGAATTGCAGTCAGCTCCTCCGATTCTGATGCAAATTCGCAAATATTTTGAGAACAAAAAACTAATTAGTCAAACCTCTTGCTTCTTGGCTCCAACAATGGCTCGTCGTGGCTGCTCTTGATGTGTGTGTGTCACCTCTTTACCTTCTTGCTCCATCGTTCCAGTATATATCTAGGTGACACTTGGCTTACTCGTTCAAAGCTTAACACGCTTAGTGCGTGACGGCACAATATCCCTCTTGACTCGAATAATAAGCATTGACATTTTACCTCGGCTGCTACTGAGTCGTAAGTAACCACAAACTTGTTGAATATTAAGCTGGAAACTTGTTCTCCAACTTTGTATACTAAATAGCCTAGAGCGGAATTTGTTAATCTAGTGATGCAATTCGCCTTTCCTCTGAATTGTGCTTGGACTTACCTAAACTTTTGATGAGTGTACACATCTTGAAACTGAGCTTCAATGGAGGATTTGGTTGCACACAGTATGACCGTATGAAAATCTGCAGCATCTGATTCTCTCTCTGCTTGCTCCCTGCTTCCGAGGCAATTATCGTATTGTTTGACAAATTGAATAAGCGAGCTGTTTCGGGTAATAAACATGTTAAAAAATGAATGCATGCTCTCACTCATTTGTGTGCTTCTCATCCCTGCCCAGAAGTGGTGATCCAGATAGATTGGAACCCATATATGACGGTCTTCATAGAGATCTGCAGAATACACCCAAAAACAGACTATAAATACACCCGAAAAAAATCAATTTACACCTTTGCTGCAGATTTTAAACAAACATTACTTGAAAGCCACTTGTTGTCCACAAGACCAAAATTCAGCAGAAAATCATTCCAATTCCTATCAACTTCCACTTGACTCATTTCTTGTTCAATTTCTGCATGTCCTTTGTACCCGTTTAATTTGCTTGGAATCTTCTTCATGATGTGCCAAATATACCAACGGTGAATTGTTGTTGGCATACAAGCCTCTAAAGCCCTTTTCATTGATGCGCATTGATCGGTGAGAAACCCTTTCGGAGCATTTCCTCCCATGCAACAAAGCCAACATTGAAATAACCATTTGAATGATTCAATTTCTTTGTTTTTCATCAAAGAGCATCCAAGAAGTGTTGACTGACCGTGGTGATTCACCCCGACAAAAGAACCACAAACCAAATTACACCTAAAACAAATTACCATAGTGCAGAATGAAAAATCATTACGTACACCCAACAAATGCTTTGTATACACCCAAAAACACCCAATATACACCTCTACGGCAGATTCATAAAAAAGCATTAATTTAGCATAATAAACAGGGACAGTTTATTACCTGTTTGTATTGTAGGTGGTGTCAAATGAAATAACATCTCTGAAATACTCAAAGGCAGCTCTACTTCTTGCATCGGCCCAAAAAGTCAGCTTAATCGATTTATCCTCCTCGAGTTCAAGCTCAAAAAAGAAATTCTGATTCTTCTCTTTCATTCTTAACAAATATTTCCTGAATTCCTTTGCATATTCTTGTTTAGAAACATTTCGCACTTCTCTCGTAATGTAATTCCTCACATCCTTTTCAATAAAATTTAACTCGCGATGACCCCCGGCAGCCGCAACAAATGATTGGTAAGTTTTGCTTGGTCTAATACCAGCCTCCTCGTTATTCTCTATTGTACGACGAATGGATATGCTTAGTTCCCTGTGCTGTTTGAGCATCTCTGCTTTACTTGGACAACAAGGGTGTGAATGATCCAGCACAACCTTTGAAATGATCCAAGCACCAACATCCTTCAATGTGTGTATATAAATTCTTGCAGGACAGTTTAAACCAGCTGTCGGATTTGTTTTCTCGGTCGGAGATATTTTAGATTTCTATTTTCCCTTTTTGCTACATGTAATCAATTGATTCTTAATCTCGTTTTCCTTCCTATTTGTGCTCCGAACTCTTGTAGAAAAACCTGCAGCCTTAGCGTAGTTCCTGTAAAAATTTTCAGCATCTTCAAGGGTGGTAAAGGTCATTCCAACCTTGGGAACAAACTTGTCATCAACAACAGAGAGAGGTTGCAGAATACACCATGTCAAAAACTAAAAATACACCCAATCATGTCTGATCTAATACACCCGAACGACAACAACTCAACTAAAATAACAAAAAAAGTCATAAACTGTAAATACACCCACACTTCTCCCTAAAATACACCCAAAAAATTCTGATCTACACCCAAGCGTCTGCTATAAATTGCAGATAATTAATCAAAACTAATACATTAGATTCAATCCACAGATTTATGTTCACGCGTTAATTTCACAGTCAATGTTCACGAATTATTCAGCTAGACAATGATATACGAATAACTGCAACAAAATTTAGAGTAATCGTAATCAGCTGAATGTAAATCAAACCTCAGGAACTTTGTTAGATTCAAATTCAAAATCCACTTCGCCCTGATTCAGCTGACAATCTGAGGTTGAATCATCCATTATCTTCAAAACGAGTTCAAATTTTGATTTCAGAAACCAGAAAATCGAAAAAAACGAAGCTGGAGTTACAGAGAGAGGAACTCACGTCAATGACGAAGAACAAACCAGTGATAAAGGAGGGAAAAAGAACGATCAAAAAGGCAGGGGAAGACGCGTGAGAAGAAGAACGAAGAAATTTGGCAAGAAGGAGAACGAAGAAGGAAACAAAATCTTTTAAAATTGGTAGTTATATATTCGCGGGATCTGTTATATAGCGCGTGTAAGCTACGTAACACTAGGAGCGCGTTTTGGGGGTTACTGGTTAATTGGACTTGTAAGGCTTACAAGCCTTAATCCTTAATATGCGAAGAATTTCTGTAAATATAATTAATCATATGAGTACACTAATACAAATACATGCATTTTTATAAATCATTAATTTAAATTATATCTATTTAAATTTTAAATTACAAACCAAAACAAATTTTATAATTTAAAAGATTAATTATTTAAATAAAATTAAATTGATTAAAAAATAAAAAAATACTAATACAATTTTCAGCTAGACAATGATATACGAATAACTGCAACAAAATTTAGAGTAATCGTAATCAGCTGAATGTAAATCAAACCTCAGGAACTTTGTTAGATTCAAATTCAAAATCCACTTCGCCCTGATTCAGCTGACAATCTGAGGTTGAATCATCCATTATCTTCAAAACGAGTTCAAATTTTGATTTCAGAAACCAGAAAATCGAAAAAAACGAAGCTGGAGTTACAGAGAGAGGAACTCACGTCAATGACGAAGAACAAACCAGTGATAAAGGAGGGAAAAAGAACGATCAAAAAGGCAGGGGAAGACGCGTGAGAAGAAGAACGAAGAAATTTGGCAAGAAGGAGAACGAAGAAGGAAACAAAATCTTTTAAAATTGGTAGTTATATATTCGCGGGATCTGTTATATAGCGCGTGTAAGCTACGTAACACTAGGAGCGCGTTTTGGGGGTTACTGGTTAATTGGACTTGTAAGGCTTACAAGCCTTAATCGCTTGTATGCGAAGAATTTCTGTAAATATAATTAATCATATGAGTACACTAATACAAATACATGCATTTTTATAAATCATTAATTTAAATTATATCTATTTAAATTTTAAATTACAAACCAAAACAAATTTTATAATTTAAAAGATTAATTATTTAAATAAAATTAAATTGATCAAAAAATAAAAATATACTAATACAATTCAAATCGTATTAAAACTAAATAAGTTTGTTGAGTCCATAAACAAACTTTACGTAAATAAATAAGTTTAAGTCAACGGTGAATTTTGTGCAAACTTTATGAAAACACACTAAAAAAATTAAATCCTAAAAAGTAACATGATTTTTTTTAGAATTGCATTTTTTTTATCTATAACAATATATAATGAGAATACGGAGAATTTGGTCTCAAATTTTCTCTTCCTATTTTATCCCGATTTTTATAATCTAAAACTAGATACACGTATTCACGTGAATACTACATTAAGTCAGGACAAAAATATATAAAAATATATAACTGCTTCACTTTCAACCATCAAAAGAATTTAAAAAAACTGCTCAGTCTCAACATAAGATTATAAAAATAGATTCGTTTGCAGAATAATTTAAACAAGGTAATTTTTTTAATTAAATCTTACAGAAAATAATTTTCCTTTTTAAATTATCTATAACAATATATAATGGGAATACGAAGGATGTAGTATCTAATTCTCTTTTTCTATTTTACCCCTATTTCTTATAATCTAGAACTACATGCATGTACTTACGTTCTGTAAAATTCTGCATTAACTCACGAGAGAAAAATATAACTAAAAAATATAACAGCTTCACTTTCAACCATCAAAGAAATTTAAAAAAATTGCTCAATCTCAACCTAAGATTTAAAAATAGCTCCACTTACAAAATAATTTAAACAATTTAATTTTTTTAATTAAATGTACAAAATAATGTTTCTCTTTAAATTATTATCGTACTATTTTAATACACTCTTGATATTTATACAATATATTATGATAATTGGTGTCTACATTCAAGCTTTAATAAAATAGGTTTATTATTAAATAAATTCTTTCGTCAATTATGTTAAATTCAAAAATCTCTAACCATTTTTTCACATATATTTTTGCTGGATGTAAATTAATCTTACAGATTTTCTTAATAGGATATTTTTATTCGTAAAGGATTTAAAATAGTTGAACGAGGCTAGTTTTTTGTTAAAAAAATGATAATTGATGTATACATTCAAATTTTAATATTACTCTTAAAAATAGGTTTATTATTAAATAAATTCTGTGTCAATTACCTTAAATTAAAAAAATTTTACACATTTTTTTACAGTAACTTGGTTAAGATATTTTTGTTGGATGTAAATTAATGTTACAAATTTTATTAATAGGATATGATTTTAAGAAATGGAATTAAAATAGTTCAACTAGGATAATTTTTTTGTAAAAATAAATTTATAAAGACTAATTTTTCTCTTTAAATTATAAACGTATTCTTCTAATATACTCTAAGTACCTACACAATATATAATATTAATTACCGTTTAAATTTAAGTTCCAATATTGTTATTAATGAGATAGGTTTATTAATTTTTTTTAAACAATATACAGACAATAATTTTTGTATCAATATATCATGATCTATTTAACGTATAATATTTATTCATCTAAGTTCATGGAGTGTCTTAAAAAAATAATATTTAAGTAATTTATTTATTTTTTAATTATTTATATTTTGAAATTCAAATTTTAATACATTTATTTTTATTCAAAGTTTATTTTTATATTTTATTTTAATTCTGTATATTTAAAATTTAAATTAAAATTTGAAAGGCAACATTTTTAAATTGAAGTTTAAACAGTTTGCCACCAGTGCAAAAAGTAACTTAAATTTGAAGTTAAAAATTCAGGTGAAATCAACTTCACGTGAAGTTGATATATGAGAGTCGTTGAATGAAAATTTAGTCAAATCAGTCAAATCATCTAATGACTCTCAGATATTAACTTCACGTAAAGTCGACTGCACCTGAGTTTCCACCAAATTTAAATATCCCACCAAAAATATTTAATTACAAAGTTGTCCTACTTTAGTTAAAATATTAACTCTTGTTGAGTTAAATTAACTCAAACTAAAACTAAATATCCAATTAAAATGTGCCACGTCATGGGAGATAATTTACATATTGATTTAGAGGAGGTTGGTAGAACTCACCTATAAATAATAATTAATTCAAAGCTCATTATTTATAGAGTGCAGCCGTGTTGGTAATTTGAGCCGTTTTTTTTTAAAGCTGGTAGTTTTGCCGTAAAAGTGATAATAATATTGTACTTTAAAATTATTCTAAAATCAAAATCTTTTACGAAGAATGTTAGAGGGTAATAATATTTTTAATACAAAAAAGTTTATTAGTTTTCTCTTAAATATAAAATATATTAAAAAAATTGGTCTCTAATATTTATGTTTTAAAAAATAACAAAAAAATATTAATAAAACTAAACAACCTAACAATTATCAAAAAACACAACGAAACTTTCACTAAAAAAATCTATCAATCCTAATTAGCTCTTAACGGATAAATTAACAGTTTAACATATCACATATATTTATTCTTTATAATACAAAAAAAATATTGTTAGAGGGCTAATCAGTCTCACATAAATAAAAATCAAGGATCGAAAATAATTTTTTTTTAATTTAGGATCTGGTTATCTTTTAAAATAATTGTTAGAATTGTTTAAGGTTTTTTTTCTCTTATATCTATTAAAGTGTAAAAATATTATTTATGTAATTTTCATATATCTCACTAATAATGTTTTAAAATTAGACATAATATATTTTACGTCATGAATTTATTAAAATTAAACTCAAATGTGTTAATTATTAAATTGTTTCGCACCGGAACAATTTGTGAAAGTAGACAGCAGGAAGAGTCAAAGGTAGTAAATGAAAATGGAGAGAAATAAAGAATTATTGGTCCTTTGGGATGTGATGCAGACATGTGGTTTCGTTTACAAGGTCCTACGCGTCAATGACTCGAGACGTGTTCGCTCAACACAGCGAGAGTATTCACAAACAAACAAAACAAGCACCGCTTCCGGAAGAACGAGTAGTGTACTCCACTTGACTTGACCTTAACTAATTGACTTAGCTTTATGCCATGGCTTGGGACCCGGTCAACCTATATATACGCACCTAAATTAGCTGATATATAAATACATGGTGCATGATATGCTACTATAGCTGTGGGAACTGAACCAATGGTGAATCGATGATGTTAGTAGGTTATTAGTTTAATTAGTGGATCACTAATTAAATCAGTTGATTCGATT
>NC_029787.2:113288403-113327002 GCF_000816755.2 Arachis ipaensis
AAAGGGGCCAATGAGAAATAGCTCAAATGGCATAGACTCCCCGTATTCAATTAAGAGGTTGCGGTCTTTCCAAATTTTTAAGCCAATGAGTAATAGCTCAAATGACATAGTTTCTCCATACTCAATTAAGAGGTTGCGGATTCGAGTCTCATATCTTTGGTAAAAAAAAAAAACAATATATAAAGGGAATAGAAGAGTTTGGTATCCAATTCTTTTTTTTTTTTTTATTTTACCCTTATTTTTATAATCTAAAATTACGTCTTCAGTCACGTACTCTGTAAATTTTACATTAACCCACGAGAACTGCTTTATTTTTAATCGTCAGAGAAATTTAAAAAACTGCTCACTTTCAATCGTAAAGTAGGATTATAAAAACTGCTCCACTTGCAATGGTTTGTTGTTTTTTTCAATCATAAAGTAGGATTATAGACAAAAAAAAAAATTGAAAAAATCAATAAATTAACAATCACGGCAAGGTCGACCCACTTGAACAGAATATGCTACGCGAAGAAAACAGAATATGAGCCACAACAACACCTACCTAGGAGACGTGCAACTTATCAGGGATGATTTGACAAAGAAAATAAGTTGTCATATCAACTGATACAACTCCTATCCCAACTCCATCGTCAAAGCACAGGTAGAGTTAACTATAAATATATGAGTAGTCCGATTTAACTTAATATAAAAATGGCCAGGGTCACTAACCATCCTCAATTTGTTACGGATAACATATATAACATAATATGTATAATGATAAGTTTTAATATTGTCCTTGATGAAAGAGGTTTGTTATCAAAAGAAATTCTCCTGTACAATCGTCAGTTACTTAATATAAAAAAAACTTCCACCCATTTCAAACAACAATTTCATTAAAAGTTTTTTATTGGATGTAAATCATTGTTGTGGATTTTCAAAGAATAAAGGTAAAATAGTTTAAATATGTATAGTATTAAAAAAAATTCCGTACATCCGTCAGTTATATTGAATAAAAAAACTTTTACACATCTTTCAATGATACTTTATTAAAAAAATTTTATTGGATGTAAATTATTCATACAGAATTTTTGTGGTGGATATGCTTTTGAAAGAATAAAAGTAAAATAGTTTAACAGAACAATATTTTTTTTAAATTACACAGTAATTTTGTACCAATTTATATCATAATTTATTTTTCATATAATATTCATCCATCTAAGATCAGTCGTGGAGTACCTTACAAAAATTATATTTCAGTAATTTTTTTATCATATAACCATTTTATATTTTGGAATTCAAAATTTTGTATTTTTATTTTTATTCAAGATTTATTTTTATATTTTATTTTAGTTTTGTTAATCAAAAAGTATTAATATTAATTTTCTATAAATTAGTTGTTTAAAAAATTACTTATTATAAAAAAAAGTTAAGTCTATTTTTTTACTATAGGAGTACATATAATTCACTCTTAAATAAAATCAACATAAATATATATTTATCAATTTCTTAAAATTTATATTAATTATTAAAATAATGATATAATGAATGTACTCCTACAAAAAAATGAAAATAACTTCGTAACTATATTTTTTGTTAGAAGGAAACATAACTCAATAAATTTAAAGTCTAATTTAAATAACTATAGTTAAATAAAATAAGTAATAAAAAACGAACATAAAATTTAACTCTTTTATTATTTGGTATAAAAATAAATCATTGTTCTCATACATAATGACATCGAATTTTAGCATTATCCTTCTCTATATGCATCTATTTTTTTTAGTTTTTATCTGCTTTATTTTAATCTATAACAATATCTATTGAAATATTAGAAAATTTGGTGTCCATCTTTATATATTGTCTTTATCAAGAAGAAAGGTTTATTATTAAAAGAAATTCTCCTGTACATCTGTCAGTTACTTTACATAAAAAAAACTTCTATCCATTTCCATTTCAAACAGTAACTTCATTAAAAGTTTATGTAAATCATTGTTGTCTATTTTTAAAGAATAAAAATAAAATAGTTTAAACATGATAATTTTTTTTAATAAATGTATAAAGAATAATTTTTTTCTTTAAATTATTATATCATATTATTTTAATATACTCTTGGTACCTACAAAATATATAATGATAATTGGTGTTCAAATTTAAGTTCCAATATTATTCCTAAAAAAAATTTATTATTAAAATTTTTTCTTAAGTCACGTTAAATAAAAAAATTTTACCCATTTTTTCACAATAACCTCATTAAAATTTTTCTATTGGAGGTAATTATTGGTGCAAATTAAAATAGTTGAAAGGGATAATTTTTTAAAAACTAATTTTACCCAGAATATTTTTTCTTTTCAAATTATTATCATACTCTTTTAACGTACTCTAAATACCTACATAACATATAATGTCAATTGGCTTTCAATGTTAAATTCTAATATTGTCCTTAACGAGAGAGGTTTATTATTAAAAAAATTTACATTAATCAGTTACATTGAATAAAAAAATTTCCACACATTTTTTACAGTAACCTCATTAAGAGTTTTCTTTTGAATATAAATTTGTCATGCAAATTTTTATTATCGATATGTTTTGAAAATAACAAAAGTAAAATAGTTTAACAAGGGGAATATTTTTTTAAAAAAATTTACACATAGTAATTTTATACCAACATATCATGATTTCTTTTGCATATAATATTCATTATTTTAAGTTTATTTATGGAGCATCTTACAAAAATTATATTCAAATATTTTTTTTTATCTCATAACTATTTTATATTTTGGAATTCAAAATTTTGTATTTTTAATTTTATTCAAAGTTTATTTTTATGTTTTATTTTAACTAATAATTAACATATATGTTAATTATTAGTTAAAATAAAACATAAAAAGAATATTTTACTTATTTATTTCTTTATTTTTGCGGATACGCGGATATGCGGATACCAACACAAAATCCGCAATCCGATCCGATTAGTGTGTGGATCCGATCCGATCCGCACATTTGCGGATCGGATCGGATCCACACACTAATCGGATCGGATTGCGGATTTTGTGTTGGTATCCGCATATCCGCGTATCCGCAAAAATAAAGAAATAAATAAGTAAAATATTCTTTTTATGTTTTATTTTAACTAATAATTAACATATATGTTAATTATTAGTTAAAATAAAACATAAAAAGAATATTTTACTTATTTATTTCTTTATTTTTGCGGATACGCGGATATGCGGATACCAACACAAAATCCGCAATCCGATCCGATTAGTGTGTGGATCCGATCCGATCCGCACATTTGCGGATCGGATCGGATCCACACACTAATCGGATCGGATTGCGGATTTTGTGTTGGTATCCGCATATCCGCGTATCCGCAAAAATAAAGAAATAAATAAGTAAAATATTCTTTTTATGTTTTATTTTAACTAATAATTAACATATATGTTAATTATTAGTTAAAATAAAACATAAAAAGAATATTTTACTTATTTATTTCTTTATTTTTGCGGATACGCGGATATGCGGATACCAACACAAAATCCGCAATCCGATCCGATTAGTGTGTGGATCCGATCCGATCCGCAAATGTGCGGATCGGGTCGGATCGGATCCAACCTTAAAAACTGCGGATATTGGATCCGATCCGATCCGATGATTTTAGTGCGGATCGGATCGAAATTTTGGCCATATTCGATCCGATCCGATCCGTGGACACCCCCTACTCTTGAGTGTAATAATTACGAACTAATATACAATGGTAATTAATTGCGATTGAAGAGAAAGTAGAAGGAGAATAAAAATGGAGGAAGAAAGAGAGAACAAGGCAATATAAGAGTGGTGGTGAGCCAACGATGGACATGTGGATAGATAATGGTAAGAAAAAAAATAATAAAAATAAAAATAAAAAATTTTAAAAGAATAATAAAACTAAAGATAATTTAAAATGTTAAATATAAAATTATAAGAAATAAAAGTTTTTTAACCATTAAAATTATACAAGAGAAAGAATGATTTAAATATAAATTTTTATATCAGCTTCAAGTTAAATAAAACTGAGAAATAAATAAATTTATAAATATTTATAAATTTTTATTTTCATTATTACACATAATAACAACGTATAAATTAACTCAAATTTAATTATTCTATATATTAAAAAATTAAATAACTTATAATTTTTTTATTTAATTATTCAATACAAAATTTTTGAATGCTTGATATCTTAATTTTTTCTTAAAATGATAAAATATGACTTAAAAAGTAACTATGAAAAATAAGTATTTATATAATAGTTATACATCTAGATATCTAAATCAAATAAGAAAATAATTCTTTAACAACTCAAAAGTTAACACAATGGATAGTTATGGATCAAAGTGATAAACAAAAATAAGAGTTGTGATAATGGTATGGTGGTAATTGATTACGGTTGGAGTTAATAGAAGAAGAAAAAAAAGGAAGGGGAATAAAACAAGACAACATAATAATGACGACAAAACAATAATAGTTATACATGTAAAAAGAATAATAAAAAAAATAATAGTGTATGATATGATGAGATGATATAATCAAAATAAAAAGAAATAACTTAGAAATAATAATAAAATTAAAAATAATTAAATATGTTCAATATAAGATTAAAGAAATAAATATTTTTATCTATTAGAATTATACATAAAGATAAAGTGGGTTTTGAATTTAAATTTTTAAATTTGTTTCAAATTAAATAGGATTGAAAAAATAAATAAATTTAATATATAAATAACTAATTTGTAAATAATGTTAGTAAATTTTTATCTTGATTTTATTACACATAATAACAACATAATTCTTTTTTCTTATTTTTTAATTTAAATTTATTTTTTTTATATTTCTTACAAATATTAAATAACTTAAAATATTTTATTTTTTTATAATTTATTTTTTAATTATTGAATAATTTTTTATAATTATTGATATTAAATTAGGATAACATTTTTGTCGTTTTTTTAACTATATCTTTTTCCGATAACATATACATATCTTTAATGTGTGCTTTTATAATTTAGCATTTTAAAAATTTTTTATAGTAATTTTAATTTTAAAAAAATATCATATAACTAAGGCTACGTTAATTTTGAAATGATGAAAAAAAATACTTATTTGACAAATTTAAAAAATGAATAATATATTAGCACCAATACTAAAATAAGATATAAATAAGATCACGTCAATATTAAAATAAAAAGATAGTAATTTAATAAAGGGGATAGAGGAGTTTGGTATCCAATTCTTTTTTCCTATTTTACCCTTATCTTTATAATCTAAAATTACGTCTTCAGTCACGTACTCTGTAAATTCTATATTAACCCATGAGAGAATAAAGTAAGATTATAAAAATTGCTCCACTTGCAATTGTTTGTTGTTTTTTCGTCTTCTTACCTTATGTTCTGATAGATAAAAAAATTGAAAAAATCAATAAATCAACAATCACTTGGACAGAATATGCTATGCGAGGAAAACAGAATATGAGCCACAACAACACCTACCTAGGAGACGTGCAACTTATCAGGAGATGATTCAACAAAGAAATTAAGTTGTCATATCAACTGATACAACTCCTATCCCAACTCCATTGTCAAGCACAGGTAGAGTTACTGATTAACTATAAATATAGGAGTAGTCCGATTTAACTTAATATAAAAATGGCCAGAGTCACTAACCATCCTCAATTTGTTACAGGTAACATATAACATGATATGTATAATGATAAGTTTTAATATTGTTCCTGTGTGAAAGTAGACTCCGAGGTATAGCCTGCTCAGCTAACGCTTGAACTGACTTTTCTTGGAGTAAAGAGTGTGGAACGTCGTCTTCTTGTGGGGAGGCGGCGTTGGATACCTGCAAAGGGACTCCAACGCTCAAGTAAGTATAAGTGTGAGAGCGTTTAAAGTAGAAATTAGAATGAATTGCGTACCTCTAGATCAGTAGTTCATTAGTCTTTTATATTGAGTTTGTTTAAGTGATTTGTTATATAAATCAGTTATTCGTATCTTTGTTGCAGGTTTGACGGGATCTGAGGTTTGTTGTCATCCGGATTTGTTGGGATGATACTGGCGTCGGATGAGGTAGTTATCTTATCTCTGCCAGCTATACTTAGTTCTGAGATTATTGTTGTTGTGGGCCAGGATTTTAGTAACGGATCATAACCCCCAAACTTGACCTATTTTTCAAGGCCGAGTTATAACAGGTCGAGCTTCACGTATAACTCGGAACCGAGTATAGTGGCAGCCCCCAAGATCGATTTGTTTACTCTCGGAGGTTTGTTTTGAAAAATTTGGCAAGGTTGAATTTTTAGGCGGTAAAGTAATTGCTCCAAGAGAGAGATTATCGGGAGACGTGCGCTATAATTGTGTGTTGGGAAGGGGGAGGGTTTGTGATCAGGACCGTTGATGATGGGGTTGGTAATCATTATCGATGGTTTTAGTTTTGATTGTGGGTTTGGGTTTAGTGGGATGGTGAAATCTTCTGGATTCGTGGCTATGATGAGCATAGCGTGTCCCAATTAGGGTCGCCGTCGTCCTGGGTAAGGGAGGGTAGTGAGATAGGTCTTAGGTTTGTGCCATGCAATGCTGACGATCGGGTTTGTTTTCGGGGTGAGGGTTTTAAATACTTTTATATGTACAGTGCTGTGTTTGTTGAATTGGGGGTTAGGTTTCCTTTTTCTGAATTTGAATGTGGGGTTTTGATGCAATTGAAGTGTGCTCCTTCGCAATTACATCCGAATTCCTGGGCATTCGTTAGAGCGTTTGAGATTTTGATGAGCGTATTGGAGATGGAACCGTCCTTAGAGGTATTCTTTGGGTTGTTTGAATGTAAGGGTGTGAAGAGAGGTTGTTGGCTAAACCTTGCTAGTGCTCCTGGGTGGGCTATATTTAGTCTCTATGTTTTTGAAAATTGGCGTGGTTGAGGGCGATTTTCCTTGGTACATTGATCACTGTTTGTTAGAGAAATTCCCTTTGTTCTGGGTTCCACGTCCTAGGCAGATTCTGGGTATGGATGTGATGGAGTATGAGAACGAGATGCTTGTGGAATTTTTAGTGAATAATGTGTCGTCCTCCTCTTTGTTTTCTGTTGTGGATATGCTTGATCTTGAGTCTGATAGAGACGCGTTATCTGAGTATATAGGTAAATGATTTGTTTTGTTAGTTTGCCTGTTTTGGTACTTTGTGTTTGTTTTATCTTTTGACTATCTTGTACTTTTGTAGTTGAAAAGGCGCCTAAAGTGACTTCGACGAGTTTGCGTGCGTTTTTCCACTCGAAAAATGTTGAAAGGCAGGGTTTTAGTAGCCAGGCTGCTGCTGAGGTTGGTGCCGAGGTTAACCAGGGATCTCCCATAAGAAAGGTGAACTACAAAAGGAAGAAAGTAGAGAAGAAGGAGAGGGAGACTGGTGGGGCCGAGGATATTCTCGGGCCAAAGGTTGTTGATTTGGAAAAGGTAAAACGTTTTACTGATAGTCAGAAGGTTCTGCATGGCTTCACGGAGAGTGAGGACTTATCTTCTGTGTGGGGGGAGCAGTTTGATTATTCTGCTGTTGCTGATGAACGTGCCCAGAACTCTTCTGATGTGAAAGTTGTTCATGATGTTGGTGATGTCGGGGTGGCCCAATATCTGCAGGTATTTGTGTATTATGTAGTATTTTGGTTTGTTTCTATACTGTTTATCTGATTGGGATTGTGTCTTCGTTGGTCAGGTTCTTGGAGTTCGTTTGATGTGTATAGGTCAGACGCAGGAGCTGAAACATGCGCGGGATGCCTTTGATAGGGCTTCTCTGGCTCAGCTTATGCAGGAGAACGTTGAGAAGTCTGGTAGGCTCCGTGATGCTCTTGATTTGGTGAATGTTCTCCAAGAGAAGTTGACCACATGTGAGAGAGCTGAGAAGGAACTGAAAAAGAAGACTGTGGCTCTGGAGGCGAGGTTGATAGTTCTTGGAGCCGAGAAAAAATAGGCTGAGGCGGAGAAGGAAGATCATGGTTTGGAAATGTTTTCGGCCGGATTCGAGAGGGCTGTTGAGCAGGCCAAATTCCTTGCTCCTGCTGCTGATCTTTCGAGAATGGATCCTTGCAAAGTCGTGGTAGGGAATGAGCTGGTTGAAGATGAAGATGGTGTTGAGGGTGAGGGGGAAAACCCTGATGTTTGATTGTTGTAATAGGTAGTAATGTGTATTTGTCTGACTTATAATCGCTTTTTGTTATGAACTGCTAGTCTTGTTTGTGAAAATGAAGTAGTACTTTGATGTTTGCTTTTGAGAATCGGTTAATTTTGGGTAGAGTATGAGAATTTGTACTTATAGCGTTTTGTCTAATCGACTGGTTTGTGTATGTTTGGTATTCCATACTTTTGGTATAGTTTGACTTTGGTTTTTGGTTAGCTTATTTGATGTTTGGGTTTGTTTTGCGACAGTCTAAGTGTATCAGAGCAATGTGAATAGTATCTAAATAGTTGTTTATTTTAGTTTGTGCTGTGGGTGATTTGAAAAGAATGCGGGGTGGTGTGCCTCATTAAAACCTCTCCAGCAAAAACCCTCCTTAGGGATAAAATCTGGTAGTAGGAAAAAGAGTGCATCACCGTGCCCGACTTATAGACTAGCTGAAGTACATTTTGAGGGAGGCTATATTCCAGGTGTTTGGTAGTATAGCTCCGTCGAGTCTTTGTAATTTGTATACGCCTTTACCGACGACTTTCTGTACTCTGAGTGGTCCTTCCCAGTTTGCGCCTAATTTGTCATGTCCTTGTGGTTTTCGTATGTCTTCGACTTTTCTGAGTACGAGGTCTCCTTCCGAGAATGTTCTTTGTTTGAGTCTCTTGTTATATTTCCGAGCTATAGCTCGTCTTGCCGCTACTTGTTGTAATGCGGATATGTCCCGAGTTTCTTCTATCAGGTCTAGTTCGGTTCTTCTACTTTGGGTGTTGTTGCTTTCATCTGCGTTTGTAGTTCTGGTGTTTTAGAGGGATACTTCAATTGGTATCATTGCATCACTTCCGTAGACGAGCCTGAATGGTGTTTCCTTTGTTGTTGATTGTTCGGTTGTGTTATAGCTTCATAGCACCTCTGGGATGAGTTCGGCCCATTCTCCTTTTGAGTCGTCGAGCTTCTTTTTGAGACCCTGCAAGATAATCTTATTGGCAGCTTCGGCTAGGCCGTTAGTTTGTGGATGTTCGACAGAGGAGAATTGTTGAACTATTTTGAAATTTTGTAAAAAAATTGTAAATTTCTGATCTATAAATTGTCTACCATTGTCGGTGATGATGGATTGAGGTATACCAAAACGGCATATTATATTTTTCCATACAAAAGAAATCATTTTTTCAGAAGTGATTTTTGCCAATGGTGCGGCCTCTATCCATTTTGTGAAGTAATCTATGGCGACAATTAAAAATTTAACCTGGCCTAGAGCGGGTGGGAATGGTCCGAGGATATCCAGCCCCCATTTGTTGAATGGCCAGCATATCTCGGACGTGTGTAACTGCTCGGCTGGGCTGTGGATGATAGGTGCGTGGCGTTGGCAGTGGTCGTAATGTTTGACTTTATTCGTGCAGTCTTGTTGTAACATCGGCCAATAGTAGCCGGCTCGGAGGATTTTGGCGGCGAGGCTTCGGCCGCCGATGTGTGTGCCACAGACTCCTTCATGGACTTCATCTATTGCCAGTTTGGCGTCTGCTGTATTTAGACATCGTAGCAATGGTCTTGTGAAGCCTCTTTTGTATAGGTCGGTTCCGAGCATGGTGTAGAAACTCGCTCTTCGTTTGAATCTTTGTTGGTCGTGGACATCGTTGGGGATATTCCCTGTTTGCAAGTAAGTGATGAAGGGTGATCTCCAGTCATCTTCCTGTGAAATGTTCAATATAACACTAGGTTCTTCGAGTGTTAGTTGGGATAAAATAGGTGGCGTGGTTTGACTTCTTGTTGTGGCTAATTTTGAGAGGATATCTGCTCTGTCGTTCTGTTCCTGGGGTATATGAAATATGTTGAATTTTTGGAAATATTTGACAAGGTGGTTGGTAATGATGTTGTATTTTTCTAATAACGGGTCTTTTATCTGAAAAATACCTGTTACCTGTTGTACTACCAGCAGAGAGTCGCATTTGACATCTAAATGTGTTATTCCCATTGTTTGGGCTAATCGAAGTCCTGCAATTAGAGCTTCATACTCTGCTTGGTTGTTGCTTGCGTGAAATGTGAATTGCAAGGATTGCTCGAACTGTGTTCCATGTTCGTCTTCGAGGAGTATTCCTGCTCCGGAGCCTTTGCTGTTTGAAGCTCCATCGACGTATAGTGTCCATGTGTTGCTTTTGGGGTCTTGTTCTTCTGTAGTGAGCTCTGCAATGAAGTCGGCTAGTGCTTGGGATTTTATGGCTCCTCTGGATTCGTATTGTATATCGTATTCTGACAGCTCAATCGACCATTTGATCAGCCTTCCTGCTAGCTCGGGTTTTGCCAGTATTTGTCTTAAAGGTTGTTTGGTTCGGACCACGATGGTGTGACTTTGGAAGTAGTGTCGTAGGCGTCTAGCTGTCGTGATCAGGGCTAGAGCTAGTTTCTCTATTTTTGGGTAACGGACCTCGGCGTTTTGAAGTGATTTGCTGACGAAGTACACCGGGTGTGACTTACTGACGAAGTATACCGGATTTTGTTGTCTTGCTGCTTCTGTTACTAAGACAGGGCTTATAGCATGGTTAGTAATGGATAAATATAGATAGAGTGGTTTACCTGTTTCTGGAGTTTGTAGGATTGGGGGAGCTGAGAGTATATCTTTGAGCTCAGTGAAGGCCTTTTCACAATCCTCGGTCCATTTGAACTCCTGTCGTTTCCTTAGATTTTTGAAAAAATGGTGGGATCTGTGAGCTGTCTGAGGTAGGAATCTGGCTAGTGCTGCGAGCTGGCCAGTTAATTGCTGGACCTCCTTCACTGTCTTTAGGCTTCGCATATTCAGGATTGCTTGGCATTTTTCTGGGTTTGCCTCTATACCTCGGCAGGTGAGCATGAAGTCGAGGAACTTACCACTTTGTACTTCGAATGCGCATTTATCTGGGTTGAGCTTCATGTTGTATTTTCGGAGTTGTTGGAATATCTCTGTTAGATCTTCAATGTGTTTTGACGTGTCCTTTGATTTGGCCACCATATCGTCAACATAGACTTCTATGTTTCGTCCGATTTGATTTGTGAAAATTTTGTCCATTAGTCGTTGGTAAGTAGCACCTGCATTCTTCAGCCCAAATGGCATGACCTTATAGCAAAAATTTCCGTTATCAGTAATGAAAGCAGTTTTATCTTGGTCGGTTTTATGCATGAGGATTTGGTTATAGCCAGAATAGGCGTCCATAAAACTTAAGCATTGAAAACCAGAGGAATTGTCGACAAGCTTGTCAATGCATGGGAGGGGGTATGCGTCCTTTGGACAGGCCTTGTTGAGGTCTGTATAGTCCACACACATCCTCCACTTACCATTGTTCTTTCTTACCATTACCACGTTGGCTAACCAGGTGGAGTATCTGAGTTCTTTGATGAAGCCAGCGTTGAGTAGCTTCTGAGTCTCTTCTAAGGAGGCTGCTCTCTTATCAATGTCGAGGTGTCGTTTCTTTTGTGCTATGGGTTTGACTGCTGGATTGATGGTCAGCCTATGACAGATGACGTTAGGGTCTATTCCTGGCATGTCTGTTGGGGTCCATGTGAATAGGTCGGCATTTTTTATTAATAGTTCGGTCAGTTGGTTC
Source organism: Arachis ipaensis (assembly GCF_000816755.2). Taxonomy (NCBI): domain Eukaryota; kingdom Viridiplantae; phylum Streptophyta; class Magnoliopsida; order Fabales; family Fabaceae; genus Arachis; species Arachis ipaensis. Next base: position 113,300,135 of record NC_029787.2, read on the forward strand.
CGCTCTTGTTCCTTAAGCGCGCTGCCGAGGTATGTGTATTTGGATTTGTCTTCCTTGTGTAGTTGTACCTTTGTGAGATCGTCTGTTGGCATTGGTCGCTCGCTATGGTTGTATCTGGGGTCTAGGTCAGCCAGGGCAGGCAGCTGATCCGAGTTATATACTGCCTGGATGTATTGCTGCTCTGTTTGTTTTGGCTGTTCATTCTTCAGGCTGGCGTTGTAACATTGTCTAGCCTCTCTCTGGTCTCCATGGATAGTAACAACTTTGTTGTCCTGTGAAAGAAACTTAACACACAAATGCACAGTGGAAACAATGGCATTGAATGCATTCAAGGATGGTCTGCCTAGAATGATGTTATATGGACTTCTGCAATCTACCACAAGATACTGTATATTTACGGTCTTACTGTTGGGGTATTCCCCGAAAGTGGTTTGTAACTAGATATAACCACGGATGGAGACACGCTCACCCGAGAAACCTACCAGCTCTCCAGAGGATGGTTGGAGGTTCTTGTCGCTGAGCTTCATCTTTTGAAAAGTTGAATAGAAAAGTACGTCTGCGCTACTTCCTGGGTCTATTAGGATCTTTTTTACTAACGGTTCTCCGACTTGTGCTGTGATGACGACCGGGTCATCCAAGTTTCTGTCGTTTGCTTTGTAGTCGTTGGGGGAGAATGAGATCTCCGGTCTGTCCTCATTGGTCGGTTGGGACATGGCGGATTCTGTTATCGTCATCATAGCTCGGTATGTCCTTTTCCGTGCCGAGTTTGTGCATCCGCCACCTGCAAAACCACCAGAAATGCAGTTTATTATTCTGCGCAGTGGATTGATATCATTGTCTACCTTTTTCCCCTTGTCCCGGGGGTTAGCGGTTGTCTTGGGTTGTTGGCCGTGGTCATCTGTGCTTTGCTTCCTTCCTCGGGTCTCGATGTATTTATCCAGCAACCCTTGGCGGGCGAGCTTTTCGAGGACATCCTTTGCTATGACGCAATCGTCCGTGGTGTGGCCGTACTTCTGGTGGAAAGCACAGTATTTTGATCTGTCCACATGACGCTGGTCTTGGTACGTGCCAGCCCTGTTAGGGGGTTTGATTAGCTTTGAGTGTAGTATATCTTTTATGATGTCCTCCCTTTTTGTGTTGAAGGGAGTGTAATTGTCGAATTTGGGTGTTAGCCGGAACGCTTTTGTGTCTGATCTGTTGTTCGGTTGCCTGCTTCGCCTTTCCTCGTCTCTGTTTGGGGTTGATTTGTCTGCTCTTCGTAACGCTCAGAATTCTTCCACCTCGATCTGGGTAGTTGCTTTCTCGCGAAACTCGGCTAGGGTTTTTGGTTTTGCGATGACTATGGATTCTTGGAATTTCCCTGGCCGGAGTCCGCTCTTGAGGGCGTGGAGGTGGACCTCGGGGTTTAAGTTGGGTATTTTATTGGTCGCTTCGGCAAATCTGGTCATGTAATCTTTCAGGCTCTCATTTGGTCCTTGCTTAATGGTGCTTAGGTAGTCCGAGTTGTGAACGTATATCTTGGATGCGGCGAAGTGGTTGACGCACTGATCTGCTAGCTTGTCAAAGTTAGAGATGGAGTCCTCAGGAAGGTTGGAAAACCAAATAAGGGCGGCTCCGTCTAGGAAGGTTGGGAATGTGCGGCATAAGATTTGGTCAGAGTCCTTGTTCATGAACATCATGGCTTGGAATTTTGTGACGTGGACGTTTGGGTCTCCTATTCCGTTGTAGGGCTTTAAAGTTGACGGGAGGGTGAAGTTTTGGGGCATTTCGAAGCTCATGACTTCTTTGGCAAATGGATTAGTCCTCTTTTTGGTATTGGTGGTTTTGGGAATAGTCTGTTTGGCTTCCGAGGTATGCTCGTCTTCGTTGTCCCTATTCTCGACACTTTTGTGTTCTCCCTTGCTTCGATCATGCCCCATCTGTCGTAGAAGGTCGGCCATTTTCTGGTTTTCAGCTCTGAGGGCCTCATTAATAGCCAAAATTTCCGCCTGATTGAAGGAAGGGGCGTGGCTTTGCTCGTCTGCCATCTGTGGTATCCTGCAATGGGAAATGAGGGAGTATACGAAATATGGGAAAAGTGGGGTTAGATAAAAAATCGAACGGCCCCACGGTGGGTGCCAAATGTTCCTGTGTGAAAGTAGACTCCGAGGTATAGCCCGCTCAGCTAACGCTTGAACTGACTTTTCTTGGAGTAAAGAGTGTGGAACGTCGTCTTCTTGTGGGGAGGCGGCGTTGGATACCTGCAAAGGGACTCCAACGCTCAAGTAAGTATAAGTGTGAGAGAGTTTAAAGTAGAAATTAGAATGAATTGCGTACCTCTAGATCAGTAGTTCATTAGTCTTTTATATTGAGTTTGTTTAAGTGATTTGTTATATAAATCAGTTATTCGTATCTTTGTTGCAGGTTTGACGGAATCTGAGATTTGTTGTCATCCGGATTTGTTGGGATGATACTGGCGTTGGATGAGGTAGTTATCTTATCTCTGCCAACTATACTTAGTTCCGAGATTATTGTTGTTGTGGGCCAGGGTTTTAGTAACGGATCAAATATTGTCCTTGATGAAAGAGGTTTGTTATTAAAAGAAATTCTCCTGTACAATCGTCAGTTACTTAATATAAAAAAAACTTCCACCCATTTCAAACAACAATTTCATTAAAAGTTTTCTATTGGATGTAAATCATTGTTGTGGATTTTCAAAGAATAAAGGTAAAATAGTTTAAATATGTATATTATTAAAAAAAATTCCGTACATCCGTCAATTATATTGAATAAAAAAACTTTTACACATCTTTCACTGTTACTTTATTAAAAAAAATTTTATTGGATGTAAATTATTCATGCAGAATTTTTGCGATGGATATGCTTTTGAAAGAATAAAAGTAAAATAGTTTAACAGAGCAATATTTTTTTGTTAAATTACACAGTAATTTTGTACCAATTTATATCATAATTTATTTTTCATATAATATTCATCCATCTAAGATCAATCGTGGAGTACCTTACAAAAATTATATTTCAGTAATTTTTTTATCATATAACCATTTTATATTTTGAAATTCAAAATTTTGTATTTTTATTTTTATTCAAGATTTATTTTTATATTTTATTTTAGTTTTGTTAATAAAAAAGTATTAATATTAGTTTTCTATAAATTATTTGTTTGAAGAATTAATTATTATAAAAAAAAATTAAGTCTATTTTTTTTATAGGAGTACATATAATTCACTCTTAAATAGAATCAACATAAATATATATTTATTCAATTTTTTAAAATTTATATTAATTATTAAAATAATGATATAATGAATGTACTCCTACAAAAAAATGAAAATAACTTCATAACTATATTTTTTGTTGGAAGGAAACATAACTCAATAAATTTAAAGTCTAATTTAAATAACTATAGTTAAATAAAATAAGTAATAAAAAATGAACATAAAATTTAACTTTTTTGTTATTTGGTATAAAAATAAATCATTGTTCTCATACATAATGACATAGAATTTTAGCATTATCCTTTTCTATATGCATCTATTTTTTTAGTTTTATCCATATTTTTGTGCTTTATTTTAATCTATAACAATATCTATTGAAATATCAGAAAATTTGGTGTCCATCTTTAAATTTCAATATTGTCTTTATCGAAAAGAAAGGTGATGAGTTTGGAAAACTCAAATTTACTTTGATGATGAACAAACATTATTGAAATAATTAATTACAAAATTATTAATTTGATTTTTACTTAACATATGTTAATTAATAATTTTGTGATACAGGTTTTATCATTGGGCCGAATATAAAAGCAGAATTATTGCAAGCCCAATATGATTTAAACAATTCAGCCTTGTTTAATGTTTCCTATATTAAGTGGTTGAAGCAATTTGTGATTATTTGGTGCAGAATTCAAACATTATCATAAGCCCAAAATTGTTTTGCATACTTGGTCCGAAATCAATAAGAAATTGGGCCAGAATGAGTTTTATTGCTACAAGCCCAAGTTGATATTTGTTGCTACATGATCCAATACTTGATCCGAAACATATTGAGAAAGGAAGCAAAAATTGCTTCTTACGGATCCCATTCCTTCCCTTGGGATGGATTTCAAAATTTAATTAGCTAGCATTGGAAACATGAGAGAGATTGTCTTTGATATGATTGATGGCATTGAAAACTACACGCTACTCAGGGAGGTAAAAGCAACTTTGTCCAATTAATTTGTTTAACTCATTTAATTGCTTTCCTTCCAAATTATTTCTTCTCTCTCATCTCTTTCTTCTCTCTCTCGGTCATTTCCATCAGAAAACATGGAAGCATTAGCAAGCTACCAACAAGAAGAAGAAGGAGCTAGTAAAAAGACCATCACAATGATGGCAAGAAAACATAAAAAATGTAGTGGCTAAGATCTGCAACCATGAAAGGAAAGATATGGTGATGAGATCTTGGCTTTTCCATACCAAAAGTGGTTGAAGGAGATTCGGCCAGCAAGGAGAAGATCCTTGGAGGGATGGCTTGTCACTACTTTTGGGTTCACTCATCACAGAAGGTAGCTAGGGTGACTACGTGAGAGAGAAAGCAAAAGTGGAGCAGAAGAAGCCATAATCATCATGAAGCATCAAGGGCCAGAAATCCATCTTGGAGAGCAAGCCAAGGATGGAGTGCTCAGATTGATGAAGAGTGATGACCAAGGAAGGACTAGAGGTAATTGCATGTTGGATTTTGTATGGGTTATCTCTTCTCACTCTCTGGCCGAACCGATTTTGTTCTTGGAGAAGAAGAAGTTGGCTTGGTTTGTTTGGTTTCAACCTTGGAAGGTTCTTCCTATAAGTAAGGGTGAACAGTTAGGGTTGAAGCAAGGAGAAAGTGTGAGAGTGCAAGGCACAGAGTTCTCAGAGCTACCTGAGCTAACAGATTTTTTTCTCCTTCAATGTATTATATTTTGTATTTTTCTATTAAATTTTGTCATGTCTTGAGTCTCATGAAAAAAGGTAAATAGTGAAGTTTGTAATGAAAAAGCCATAGAGCGGAAAAAGATAGAGAGTGCAAAATTAAAAGAAAAAGCCATAGATGTCCTTAGATTTCCTTTGTTCATCTATGTTGTATTTCATGATTCTGTGAAAATCTCCTTGTAAGTTGGGTTAACACTTTACAGTCTGTAATCAAGAAGATTATAGTGAAATTCTATCATGGTTGTGATGGAGACTGGATGTAGGCTGCACTGCACTTAGCAGCTGAACTAGGATATATCTGGGTGTAATTTTCTCTCTTCTCTACTCCATTTCTATTTCTACTGCACAGGAGCTAAAACAAAAATATCTCGTGCCAAGTGACGAGACAAAAATAAAAGTCTCGTGCCAAGTGACAAGACAAAAATAAAAGTCTCATGGCTAGGAACGAGACATAAATCAAAAAGTCTCCTGAAGTTATTTCTAAGACCAGCAAGTGTTACTGAGCGAAAAGGAGGCTAAGATTCAACCCTCCTTCTCTTAGCCACTGAAAACCATCAATTGGTATCAGAGCTTGGTCTCAAAGAAATCAAGCTTTGCAGCTTGGAGAAAAGATCCAAATGGCAGAAAGCAATGGCTCTAATCTGGTGTCCTACAACCTTACAGAAGGACAGTCAAGCAACAGACCGCCTCTTTTCAATGGGAAAAACTATACCTATTGAAAAGAAAGAATGAAGATCTTTGTGCAAGCAGTAGACTACAGACTCTGGAAGATCATCCTGGAAAGTCCTCAATTTCCAACTAACACAAGTGCTGAAGGAGTAGTTACTCTTAAACCAGAAGCAAGCTGGACCGAGGAAGATAGAAAGAAGGTGGAGCTAAATGACAAGGCTGTCAACTTGCTCAACTGTGCTATCAGCTTCGAGGAATACCGACAGGTATCACGATGCACAATGGCAAAGGAAATCTGGGACAAACTGCAAATCACTCATGAAAGAACCACAATTGTAAAGAAGACTCGGACAGATATGTTGAGCAGAGAATATGAAATGTTTGCAATGAAGGAAGGAGAGTCCATTGATGAACTGTTCGAACGATTCAACATCATCATTGTTGGCTTAGATGCTTTGGAAATTACGTATCCTGATTCTGTGCTTGTGAGGAGAGTGTTGAGATGTCTCACAAAAGAGTGGGAAACAAAAGCTTTAATTATTTCTGAGAGCAGTAGCTTAGATTCCATGACATGTGATGATTTGAGAGGAAACCTTCTTACTTTTGAAAACACTTATTTGAAAAAAGATTCAAAAAAGAAAGGAATTGTTTTTTCTTCTGTAACTAACCCTCTGGATGATGAATCCAGTGATAACTCTTCTGAAAATGAGTTTGTGTTATTTGCAAAAAAATTCAGGAAAATAGTGAAGCTCAAAGACAAAGGCGGCAGCTCAAGAAAAATGAAGAAAGACCTTAGTAAAGTAACTTGTTACAACTGCAAGGAAATTGGGTATTTCAAATCTGATTGTCCCAAGTTAAAGAAGGAGGAGAAGCCAAAAAGAGGAAAGAAGAAGGGACTGATGGCTTCATGGGAAGATTTGGAAAATAACTCAGATGATGATGATGAGGAATCTGAAACAAAGTCTCAACCATGCCTTATGGCTGACCTTGTTGAGCAGGTAATTGTTCCCAACCCTGACACTGAATCTCTTCAACTTATGATAGATAATCTTTCTGAAAAAATAAGATGCTTTTTGCTGGATAATCAAGAACTTGAACAACAAATTATCATCCTTAAAGCAGAAAACGGATTTTTAAAAGAAAAGCTAAGGGAGGCCGAAACTGATTGTGATATTGTTGAAGAAAATAAGCAGTTAAAAGCCCAACTTAGGAGCTGTGAAAGTGACCATTCGGTTGTTGCATATGTTGATTGTTTTAGAAGGAATGAAGATTTGCTTAAAGAGGTCAAAAGGCTTAAAGAAGACTTAGCCAAGTTTACACAAAGTTCTGAAAATCTGAATCAAATTTTGGCTTGCCAAAAACCTCTTTATGATAAAGCTGGCTTGGAGTTTCATAAATCTGTTGAAAAATCTAATTTTGAAAATATTGCTTCATCTTCGAATGATACAAGATTTCAAAACCCAAGAAGCTTTAACAAAACAGCAACTCCAAGATTTTGTAGACTATGTAACCGAAATGGACACGTTCCCATACAATGTTTTTTTGGTGAAAGGATGATAGGTGATAAAGTTTACAAGGTTGTTTTTTATTATAATGGCTTAGGACATAAGAGATGGTTTAACGTGAAAGGATCCAAGAAAATTTGGATACCTAAGGTCACTTGAGCTTGTCTTGTAGGTGTGCTTAGCATCCAAACGGAAGGAGAATATGTGGTATATGGATAGCGGATGCTCTAGGCATATGACCAGAAAGACAACCTTCTTCATAAAGCTTGATGTATATGATGGAGGACTTGTCACTTTCGGTGATGATGCAAAAGGAAAAATAGTGGCTGTTGGGAAAGTTGGTAAAAATTTTTCATCTTGTATAAATGAAGTCCTTCTTGTAAATGGTTTGAAACATAATTTACTTAGTGTTAGTCAATTGTGTGATTTGGGCTTTGAAGTTATTTTTAGGAAGCTTGTATATTTGGTTGTTTGTGAGAAAACTGGAGATATTTTATTTGAAGCTAAAAGATGCAATAATGTGTATAGATTGACTCTTGAAGACTTGAAAGAACAAAATGTGACATGTTTTACATCTCTTGAATCTAAAAAATGGCTATGGCATAGAAAGTTGGGTCATGCAAGCATGTATCAAATTTCTAAGCTAGTTAAGAAAAATCTGGTTAGAGGAATTCCAAATATCAAATTTGATAAGGATCTTACTTGTGATGCTTGTCAATTGGACAAACAAGTAAAATCCTCTTTTAAACCAAAAGATGGAATTTCAATCAAAAGGCCATTAGAGATGTTACATATTGATCTTTTTGGTCCAACAAGAACTCAAAGCTTAGGAGGTAAACACTATGGTCTTGTAGTGGTAGATGATTACTCTAGATTTGGTTGGGTACTTTTCCTTGCTCATAAAAATGATGCTTTTCATGCCTTCTCCACTCTTTGCAAGAAAATTCAAAATGAAAAAGATTTAAAAATTGCCTATTTAAGAAGTGATCACGGAAGAGAATTTGAAAACCAAGATTTTGAAAAATTCTGTAATGACTTAGGAATTTCTCATAATTTTTCGTGCCCTAGAACACCTCAACAAAATGGGGTGGTTGAGAGAAGGAATAGAAGCCTTCAAGAGATGACTAGGGCCATGCTTTGTGAGAATGAGATTCCTAAATTTTTATGGGCAGAAGCTGTGAATACGGCTTGTTACATTTTGAATAGGACAATCATTAGAAAAGGGTTGAAGAAAACCCCTTATGAGCTATGGAAAGGAACCCCTCCAAATCTTAAGTACTTTCATGTTTTTGGATGCAAATGCTTTGTACTTAACAATAAAGAAAACCTTGGAAAATTTGATCCAAAATCCTATGAAGGAATGTTTGTTGGATATTCTACCACAAGCAAGGCCTATAGAGTTTATCTCAAAGAACATAGAACCATAGAGAAATCCATACATGTTACTTTTTGTGATTCTAATTTAATTCCCAGTGCTGTGATAGATAATGATTCAGATGGTGAAGAAGCTGGAACAAGTAAAGAAAATCCCAAATCTGCTCAAAATGAGGAATCTACCAGTCCAGTTTTGTCTCGTCAGATTGGAGGAGACATTTCCATTTTATCTCCTGAGCAGACACGAGAAACTGAAACAGTGAGACCACCAGAAACTCATCAAAGCTCAACACCACTTCGGAAGCCTAGAGAATGGAAGTCTATGAGGGGTTATCCTCATGACTTCATAATTGGTGATCCCTCTCAAGGAGTAACAATAAGATCCTCCACCAAAAGGCAATCCGAACCAAGCAATTTTACCCTCTTGTCACAAATGGAGCCCAACAATATCAAACAAGCTCTTGAAGATCCATCTTGGGTCAAAGCAATGCAAGAAGAGCTTGCTCAATTCGACAAGAATAAGGTTTGGACACTAGTACCTCATCCGCATGGTAAGAAAGTTACGGGTACTAAGTGGGTGTTTAAAAATAAACTTAGTGAGGATGGACAAGTTGTTCGTAACAAGGCTAGATTAGTGGCCCAAGGTTACGATCAAGAAGAGGGTATAGATTTTGATGAGTCTTTTGCTCTGGTAGCTAGAATAGAAGCAATTAGGTTGCCTCTTGCCTATGCTGCCCATAAAGGTTTCAAAATGTTTCAAATGGATGTTAAATGTGCTTTCCTTAATGGCTTTATTGATAGAGAAGTGTATGTGGCACAACCCCCCGGTTTTGAAGATAAAGAGTTTCCAAATCATGTTTTCAAACTATCTAAGGCTCTTTATGGTCTTAGACAAGCTCTAAGAGCTTGGTATGAAAGGCTTAGTGCCTTCTTGTTGGAAAATCAATTTCAAAGGGGTACCACCGATACTACTTTATTTATTAAAGCATCTAATGATGATATACTCCTTGTTCAAGTTTATGTTGATGACATTGTGTTTGGATCGGCCAATGTATCTTTGTGTGAAGAGTTTGGAAAACTCATGACTAGTGAGTTTGAGATGAGTTTAATGGGAGAGCTAACTTTCTTTCTCGGCCTTCAAATTAAACAGACTTCTAGTGGTACCTTTATTCACCAAGGAAAGTATGCAAAAGAACTTATCAAAAAGTTTGGCCTAGAAAATTTCAAACCAATGGTACACCAATGCATACTAACACAAAACTTGAAAATGATGATGATGGTCAAGATGTGGATGAAACAAGGTATAAAAGAATGATAGGTTCACTTATGTACCTTACCTCCTCTAGACCGGATATTGTTCAAAGTGTGGGTGTATGTTCAAGGTTTCAATCTCACCCAAAAGAATCCCATCTGTCGGCCGTTAAGCACATCATTAGATACATTAAGGGAACTAGTGATTATGGCTTGTGGTATCCTAAATCTGATGACTTTTGTGCAGTAGGGTTTTGTGATGCAGATTATGCGGGAGATAGGGTGGATAGACGGATTACATCCGGCATGTGTTGCTTCCTTGGAAGCTCACTCAACATGTGGTAAAGCAAAAAGCAAGCCACAATGGCTCTATCCACAGCTGAAGCTGAATATATTTTTGCATCTGCATGTTGTTCACAATTAATTTGGTTAAAAACGCAGTTGGAAGATTACAAATTAAAGATCAATAGTATACCCTTATTTTGTGACAATATGAGTGCTATTAACATTTCAAAAAATCCTGTTTTGCACTCAAGAACCAAGCACATTGAGATAAAAATATCATTTCATTAGAGAACATGTGCAAAAGGGTACTATTGATATTCAATTTGTAAAATCTGAAGACCAACTTGCTGATATTTTTACAAAACCCCTCTATGAAGACAAATTCTTCACATTGAGAAAAAGTTTGGGAATGTTTGATTTATGTTCTATTGATAACTTGTGAAATATTGATTCTGCTCAGTTTTGTCTCGTAGGAATGGACGAGATAAAAATAAATGTGTTGGAAGGGCTGTGATTAAGGGGGAGTCAGTGCCAAAGTTAATTCTCATGGGTCCCACCAAATTTCCTTGACCCAATCTGACCGTTTTGTTAGTTTCTCATTTTTTAAATCACAATCTCTTTGTTGTCTCATCAAATCTTGTTGGAAGAAGCATGGTGTCAAATCAAATATTTTCCTTCCAACTAATCTCTTGATTCAAGGAAACTCCTTTTTCGGTTTTTAGAAACCTCCCTGGTTAATAACCGCGCCCTTGATGGTCATTAACTCCCTCCACTATCTCTTTCCAATCAACATTTAATGTCCCTCTAACCTCCCTCCACTCACCTCACCCTTCGGCCTTCTCTTCAACTTCCATCACCATTCATCTTCTTCATAATGAAAAAGAAGACAGCACCGAGAAAGAGCGAAAGAATTCGTCTCTCTCAAAAGCCTTCCACTCCCCAAACGCACACACACATACACATTCACTCCACTTCTTCATCTTCTCCTTCACCTCCCACCAAGAAATCCGAACTAATGAGGCGCAAAGTAATAGCCCAGAAATATTCTAGAAGGAGGAAAAGTGACAAGAACAAGGAACCAAGCATGGAAGAAGAGAAAGAGGAATCTCATACATCACCCCCTCCATCACCACCGAAGAAGTCCACTCCACATGCATCTGAAAAAAGCTCTCAGAAGACCAAAGATTTTGTGTTTCACGAGACCAGGGAACCTGCAAGCCTTGGATCAATAGATTTCAAGAACAAATTTCATAAACCACATTCTCATTTGATCCTTCAAGGTTTTCTACATGTGCATTCTATGAATTCCACCAGGAGGTTTTGGAAAAGCGGCATCTGTGTCCCTCATACTTGGTGAATCTTGATTCTCTGGCTGCCAAAGGGATCAATTTACATCCTCTGTTTGACAATCTCAAATGGTCCACATTGCTCCTCATTCATAAAATGGTTTACCCAGGGTTGGTAAGACAATTTTATGCTAATCTGAGATTCATTGATGGTAGTCTTCGCTCCTACGTGAAGCGTGTGCATATCACTATGAATACTGAGACCATCGGCTCTGCCCTTGGATACAAGGATGAAGGACCGAGGGTATACATGACTGATAAATGGGATGCACATGTTGGGGTCATGATGATTGGATTTTTGATGGTTTAGAATTTCACAAATGAAATCTCGTTGCAAGTATAGTTTCTAAACCAATCACTAATCCTTTCATACAAAAAGTTGTTTGTTACTAAAATAAACCCCTAAAATTTATAAACCGAAGTATTCAAACCTCGGGTCGTTCTCCCTAGGAATTACAATAAAGTGTCTTGAGAATATATAAAAGCAAGGAAGCATACATTGTTGGAATGAGGTAAATCACTAGAATGAGGTGAGTGAATTAGTGTGACATTAAGAAATATTAGGTGTGTGAATTCTAAATTGCGTGGTTTAGAATACACATTAGCATAAAAGCTATGTCACAAAAGAAGCATGCACTGTACTCATTCTAGTGTGCTTGAGATGCTTTAAGTAGGCTTGTAAGGTAAGACAAGCATTAGAGAAGCATGAAAGCATTCAAGTCAAACATATGGATGGATATAATCATAAAATACAATGCATTAAGGTAAATGCTCAACATTATCCATCAAGAGATTGCCTAATCAAAGAATACGGTTCATGTGCCAGAGGCACAACGTTGGCGCGGCGCAGGCACAACTCTCTGGAAAATGTATGGAGGTTGGAACTTCTCAATCCGCGCGTACGCACGCATGGCGCGCGCGCGTGGATGGTCGAAAATGCTGGAAGTGCGCGTACGCGTCATGTACGCGTACGCGTGGATGGTGCTCTGTTTTTCAAAAATTTTTTTCTATGTTTTTGCACCAATCCAAGCATTCCAACCCTCCAAACAGCTACCAAAACACCATAAAACCTTATTTAGCATACTTAGACTACCAAACATACTTAACTAACTAAACAAAATATGAAATTAAACTAATACGAAGAGCTCGGGACGTCGGCTACTCCAGTTTCACCCCTCGCGACTCAAATCTAGGCCATACCCCACCAACCGACCCGAAGATCCTTTCGAACCATCCGGTAACCGACCTACCGAACATTGGCGCCGTCTGTGGAAATTGGCCCAAATGGACATCGTACAAGGTTCAGGAGACCATGGCCGCAGAGCGGACCCCAGGGGGGCAGCTTTTGTCACCTCTCCCCGGGAGCAGACGAGGTCCCCTCCCCGACGTACCGAGCCGGCCACACGATCCCAGGAAAGACGCCCCTTCGGGGGAACAGGCAGCAATAGCGCCAGGATGATACAGGAATTGCGCCATAGAATGCAAAACCTGGAGCGCCAGCTGGCAGATCGAGAACGCTGCCAACGAACGCCCAAACCAAGCGACTCCCATTCTCCCGTGACACGAGGAAGAACTCCTCAGAGAAGTTATTCCCGGCGTACACGTAGCCCCCGGTCTGAATCTAAAAGCGCCTGGGAGGAAGAGGAGCGCCCCAGAAGACGTTGGGACCCTGTGATATACACCCGACCTGAAACAAGCGCTACAGAGCGAGACCGAGAAGACAGAAGAGAAAGGCCAAGGAGAACAGAGCGAGAACAGGGAGGCAGAAGAGAATGTCCCACGAGAACACGCCAGCCCGTGATAATGGGCGCGACCCCCTTTCATCGTTCCATCCTCGAGGTCTGGCTACCAAAGCACTTGGATAAGCCGACGGACATGAGGTATGACGGAACCCAAGACCCCCAGGAACACCTGACGGCCTTCGAGGCCAGGATGAACCTGGAGGGAGTTGGAGACGAGGTGAGGTGCCGCGCTTTTCTGGTCACCTTGGCGGGGCCAGCGATACGGTGGTTCAACAGCCTCCCACAGGGTTTGGTGGCTAGGTTTTCGGACATCAGCCGCGCTTTCCTAGCCCAATTTACCACCAGAATTGCAAAGGCAAAACACCTAATCAATTTGCTCGGGGTGACACAGAGGTCTGGCGAGCCAACCAGAAAATATCTGGACCAGTTTAACGACGAGTGCTTGGAGATCGACGGACTAACCGACTCGGTAGCTAGTCTGTGTTTGACGAACGGACTCCAAAATGAGGACTTCAGAAAGCATCTCACCACGAAGCCGGTGTGGACAATGCAGAAGATCCAAAGTGTAGCCAGGGAATACATTAACGATGAATAAGTCAGTCAGGTCGTGGCTGCCAACAAGCGGTAGCCCTCCTACAACCAAACCCGGCAGCACGGCAGCGGAGAGAGACAAAAGGAACACGCCAGAGATGGCGGTCCGAGCAAGACACACAGACCGTTTCTTCGAGTCAGGAAGTTCACCAATTACACCCCCCTCACCGTCCCCATCATAGAAGTTTATCAATAGATAGCCGAAAGGGGGATTTTGTCGAAACCCCGACCTCTGAAGGACCGGACCGGGGGAAACAAAAGTCTCTATTGTGATTATCACAAAGGCTACGGACACATGATACAGGATTGCTTCGACCTGAAAAACGCGCTGGAATAAGCGATCCGGGACGGAAAACTGGCCGAATTCTCCCATCTGATCAGGGAGCCAAGGAGGCGAGATCGCGACCGCAAAGGAGAGGACAAGACCCGCGCGGTGAAGCGACGCCACGAGCCGGAGGACAACAAGCACGGTCTTACCATAGTGAACATGGTAACGGCACGAGACGCACCTCTAAGGTCGAGGTCGGCACACAAGAAAGACGCCAAGGTCCTGGCAGTTTCCTCATCCTCTGTGCGAAGCTCCAAGAGGCTCCCACCTATCTCATTCGTTCCAGAGGACCAATGGTTTGAGGAGGCCACGGAAAACCCTCCCATGGTCATCACGGCTAGAGTGGGAACCAGCCTCATCAAGCGAATCCTCGTGGACACCGGGGCTGACTCGAATATCATGTTTCGTAACGTGTTCGATGCCTTGGGCCTATGAGATGCCGATCTAAAGACGCACCAGTACGGTGTTGTAGGTTTGGGCGACCACTTCATCAAACCAGTTGGGATAATCCCCCTACCAATATCTGTAGGAGCAGGACAGGGGCGAAGGTCGGTAATGGCCGAGTTCGTGGTTCTACGAGACTCCACGGCCTACAATGTCATCCTAGGGAGGAAGACTATCAACGACCTCAGAGCAGTGATCAGCACAAAGATGTTGATAATGAAGTTCGTCGCTGATGACGGATCCGTGGGATCCATAAAAGGAGACTTGGAAACGGCAGTCGCTTGCGACAATGCCAGCCTCTCCTTAAGGAAGAAATCTAAAGAGGCATCGGGGGTGTTCCTTGCCGACTTGGACGCTAGAGTCAGCGACAAGCCAAGACCCGAGCCGGAAGGGAACTTAGAGAGGTTTAGAGTCGGGGACACGGAGGAGAAGTTCACCTTTGTGAACAGAAACCTCCCACATAACTTGAAGGAACCTCTAATGGAAATGATAAGGGCCAACGGCGACCTATTTGCATGGACGCCAACCGACATGCCGGGGATAGACCCCCAACTCATGTCACATCACTTGGCCGTGATGGCAGAAGCCAGACCGGTAGCTCAGAGGAGAAGGAAAATGTCGCAAGAGCGAGCAGAGGAGGTGGCCAAGCAGACGGCTAGCCTCCTCGAAGCAGGATTTATTTAAGAACTCGACTACTCGACGTGGCTGTCGAATGTAGTTCTAGTGAAAAAGCACAATGGGAAATGGAGGATATGTGTGGATTACTCTGATCTCAACAAAGCATGCCCCAAGGACTGCTACCCCCTGCCCAACATTGATGCGCTCGTCGACGCAGCGGCGGCATATCGGTACCTGAGCTTTATGGACACTTATTCTGGTTATAATCAGATACCGATGCACCGGCCTGACGAAGAGAAAACAACATTCATAACACCAGGAGGGATATATTGTTACAAGGTAATGCCGTTCGGCCTGAAGAACGCTGGGGCAACGTACCAAAGGCTAATGAACAAGATATTTAGTGACCTCATAGGCAAAATGGTGGAGGTGTATGTAGATGATATCCTCGCAAAGACCACCCGGCCTGAGGACCTCATAAGCGACCTGGAAAATGTGTTTGCCTCCCTCCGACGACACGGCATGAGGCTCAACCCACTCAAATGTGCCTTTGCCATCGAAGCATGAAAGTTCCTAGGGTTCATGATAACCTAAAGAGGGGTCGAAGCCAACCCGAAAAAGTGCCAAGCGATACTCCAAATGAAGAGTCCGGACTGCGTCAAGGATGTTCAAAGGCTGTCGGGCAAACTCATCGCCTTATCCCATTTCCTTGGAGCATCGGCTGCTAGGGCGCTGCCATTTTTCAATCTTATGAAAAAAGGGATAGCGTTCGAATGGACCCCGGCGTGTGAGGAAGCATTTAAACATTTCAAAGAGATCCTCGCCACACCACCCGTGCTCGGGAAGCCCAAAGTCGGAGAACTGCTCTACCTGTACCTGGCCGTAACGGATGAAGCGCTGGCGGCAGTTTTGGTACGGGAAGAAGGGAAGGTTCAACAACCAATTTACTTCGTGAGTAGAGCACTGCAAGGAGCAGAACTGAGATACAGTAAATTAGAGAAGCTGGCTCTAGCACTGCTAACCTCTTCCCGAAGACTACGGCAATACTTCCAGGGTCACCAAGTGGTCGTGAGAACGGACCAGGGAATCCGCCAAGTGCTCCAAAAACCTGACTTAGCGGGAAGAATGATGACTTGGGCCATCGAGCTATCTCAGTATGATTTGCGATACGAGCCCCAACATGCGATCAAGGCACAAGCAATGGCAGACTTCTTGGTAGAAGTAGCGGGGGACTCGACCGAGGAAGCGGGCATACGGTGGAGGCTCCATGTGGACGGGGCCTCCAACCAAACGTTCGGAGGTGCCGGGATCATCTTGGTAAGTCCTGCCGGGGTCATATACGAACATTCAATCAAGTTCGAGTTTCCCGTATCGAACAACCAAGCGGAATACGAGGCCCTTCTAGGCGGCTTGATCTTAGCTCGGGAAGTCGGGGCTACGAGGCTGGAAGTATGCAGCGACTCACAGGTCGTCACCTCGCAAGTAAATGGAAGCTACCAAGCCAGAGACTCGCTGTTGCAAAAGTACTTGGAGAAGGTCAAAGAGCTGAGCAAATAGTTTGAGGAGGTCGCGGTCCAACACGTTCCAAGGGAAAGGAACACACGGGTAGACCTCCTATCCAAGCTAGTGAGCACGAAACCGGGAGCCGGCAACCGATCCCTCATTCAAGGCATGATAAAAGAACCAGCAGTTGCCCTCCACCTGACGAAGATAAGCCCCTCCTGGATGGACCCCATCACTGATTTCCTAGAAAACGGCAAACTCCCTGAAGATGAGAAGGAAGCTAAAGTGTTGAGAAGGGAAGCAGCCAAATATGCGATCATACAAGGCCAACTGTTTAAAAAGGGACTTAGCCAGCCCTTGCTGAAGTGCCTGCATCCCGACTAGACGGACTACGTGCTAAGAGAAATCCACGAGGGGTGCTGTGGCCACTACATCGGGGGCAAAGCCCTAGCAAGAAAGCTCATCCGAGCTGGATATTACTGGCCATCGATGATGACGGACTCCAAAGAGTTCGTAAGGAAATGCGTTAAGTGTCAAGAGAATGCCAACTTCCACAAAGCACTAGCAACCGAACTAAGCTTATTGACGTCCTGTCGACCTTTCGCACAGTGGGGAGTCGACCTACTCGGACTTTTCCCGGTCGGTCCGGGGCAAGTCAAATACCTCATAGTCACTATCACTACTACACCAAATGGATAGAGGCTGAACCACTGGCCAGTATATCCTCATCCAATTGTCGAAAGTTCATGTGGAGGCAAGTAATAACTCGATTTGACATCCCAGAAGTCGTTGTCTCTGATAACGGGACACAGTTCACCGACAAGAAGTTCGTGGAATTCCTCACTGGTCTAGGCATAAAGCAGAAATTCTCCTCTATAGAGCATCTCCAGACGAACGGTCAAGTTGAGGCCGCAAACAAGGTCGTCTTGCTAGGCCTCAAGAAGCGGCTGGATAACAAAAAAGGTGTATGGGCCAACGAACTCGCCTCGGTCCTCTGGTCTTACCGAACAACCGAGCAATCGTCCACAAGGGAAACCCCTTTCTGCCTGACGTACGGGGTGGACGCAATGATACCCGTAGAGATCGGCGAGCCGAGCCCACGATTATTTCTGAAGGGAGTAGAGGAGGCGGTGGAAAAGGACCTAGCAGATGAGGCTAGGGAGATAGCCCATTTGTCAGAAATAGCACTAAAGCAAAGAATGGCCATGCGCTACAACACCAAAGTGCTCAAGAGGGAATTTCAGCAAAACGACCTCGTCCTACGGCGCAACGATATCGAACTACCGACTCAGGGAGAAGGTAAACTGGCGGCAAACTGGGAAGGCCCCTACAGAGTCAAAGAGGTGATTGGCAAGGGCGCCTACAAATTGGAGAAGCTCGATGGTAAAGAGGTCCCGAGAACTTGGAATGCAGGTAACTTGAGAAGATTCTATTCCTAGCTCAAACACGTCGATCAGGCGATCTGACGAGCTCAGTGATTTACTTTTGTTAAGTACTTATTATGACAACAGACTTGTTTAATTATCGATTAATGTTTTACTTGTTGAAATTACCCTCTCATTTACTTTTGGCCATTTACGCATCCCACGACAACAAGTTCCTTATAATACATGTTAAACGGGACCACAATACGGTGCCCCGGAACTGATCGCCCCGGGAGCCAACTAAGCTAAAGCCATAACAAACGGCTACAGCAATAGTAAAGCCATGACTTGGCTTCGTCGAAATACCAACACAACGGTAAACGAACGCCACGACAAGCCAACACCAACAAAACGGTAACAAAACAGGACAAGTACGTTCTACCAATAAGCAGTTAAATGATGATAATCACAAGTCGACCAAGAGATCACATCCTTGGGCATGTCCACAATCTTGCCATCCTTGATTGTTTTAAAAACCCCAATTGCCGACGTGTCGAAATCAGGAGCCACGATCTTCACCTGGGCTTTAAGAGCCTCTTCAGTCATGAAGATCACGCTTTTTCCCTGTTTCACAGTCTCTTTATGCTTCTGGTGGCATCAGAGGTCTTTAGTTTTTCCTCGGCAGACGCGGCCTTCTCCTCGGCAGCTTTAAGCTTCTCCCCCGTTTTGGACAGTTACTCCCGAAGCGTTTCAACTTGAGTCTTGAATTCATTATTGGCCTTGGCAACAGATTCGAGCTTCCTATGTAGCGACTGCATCCCCGACAACTCGAACTCGGCCTTCCGAGTTATCGCAGTACCGCGGAGAAGGGTACGGTACATCCACCTCGCCTGCCCCGCAAGCTCGGTGCCAAAGAAGTGATCCTCTGTGCTGGGAAGCAACTGTGAGTCTATAAAGGTCCCAGCGTCGAAGTTCCGCTCTATCACGGTGAGAGCTCCTTCAGGGCTGGAGGATGTCCGCTGCCTTTTGGGGGTAGGGACAATCTCCAAGTCATCATCCTCTTGTTGAGTGGAGGACGAATGCCCGATGCCGGCCGTCTCCTCGCGAACAGGAGAAATGCGCGTCCCGTCAGAATTTTTGTTCGACATCTCGGTGTCACGAGGTGAAGGCACCGCCTGATCCTTCTTGTCCTCAGGAGGGTTCTCCGGCTTCTCGTCAGCCTTCTTGTCAGCCTTCTCCTCATCGCTGTCTGCCAAGAAAGTCTTGTACAAACCCTCAAGCCCCGTCACTGAAGCAGACATCTCCACTGCAACAAATAAGTAAACAAGTTAGTCGTGAAATCGACATAACCAATCGAAGCAACAATAATGCCAGAAACACAAGTCAAAACTACTCACAAATATAATTTCTGGTGACCTTCCGGTCACCCATTAGGAGGTGGGGATTCACATGATTCCTCCTAAAAATGGCCAACAACACGTTGGCAATCTTTCTGTCCACAGCGGACATCCCTTTATAAGTCACCTTGATAAAAGTGTTGGACCCCGCCCCGAAACTCCAATACGTCGGGATGAGGCGTTCCCCTTCTAACGACAACCAGAAGGGGTGGCGACCTTTGACTGGGCGCACCTTAAAATACTTGTCCTTAAACCCATGATAAGAGTCCTCGAACAAGCCAAAAATCCTCCAACCCTGGGCAGATCGGAAGGACATGAACCCTTTCCTCGCTTTCCCCTCCTTGGAAGGATTCGTGAGGTTGAAGAAAAAAGGAAAACGTCGACGAACACCGGAAACTCTAAATATTCACACACCATCTCGAAACAGCGGATGGAAGCCCAACTGTTCGGATGCAGCTGCGATGGCGCCACGGAGATCCGGTTAAGGAGCGCCATTTGGAAAGCAAAAAATGGAATACGAACCCCCACTTGGGTAAACATGGACTTGTAGAACCAAATCCAATCGGCAACCCGGGGGGAATGGAAGTTGAGCTCATATAGACGTTCGCTGGGGGTAGGAACAAAGACCACGTAGTTGGCCTCCTCGTCAGTCCTGCCGCACAGGTACTTGGCTTGGCAGAACTCGGTTAGCTCCTCCTCGCACATCTGGTTCGGGGAGTCCTTCATGTCGGAAGTCACCCAAGCGTAGGGGTCGTAACCCGCGGCGGAGGTGGAAGCTCGAGAGACGACGCGAGGCATACCTACAGTGGGGTACCACTCGGTTAGTCTATGAGGTCGGAAGTCCGGAAAAAGCCCAGAAACTACATTTACCCTATTCAATAACTAAGATCAAGCATGGCTAAAGCAGAATCCAAGTAAAAGCCTAAAAAGCTAACACCATGGAATGGTAACCCCCTAACGCACCTACTTGACACTATGATTATCTAGCATGCAAATCAAACAAGCAACATGCATATAGAAGAACTGATAACGAAGATAAAATGAACATAAGCAGAGGAAGAGGAGAAGAGTGCTTACCTGATTGACTGTGATAGCTGAGAGGAAAGCAGGAAGGGATGGATGCTCAAAAACGTGAAGATCACAGTAGGGAATTCAGGAAGGAAGAAGGAAAATGCAAAGAAAATGGAATGAAGATGAACAAGGAAATGAAATGAAAATAGAGCGTGAAACTGGCTAGGGGATTAAAAAACTGACATGAAGCGCGAAAGGCAGGGGTAAAAGAGTCTTTACTCACAGGGTTTAAAACAACCCATTATGAGCATTAAATGTCCGGCGCAAAGAACGAAGCGACGAACGGTTATCCCCATTAACGAAGAGACACGCGCGCAAGAGGCACGTCCTCTCCACGAGCGGCCGACCTGGTGACGACATAAGGGAGAAAATATAATGCGCCACCAACAGCGTTCACGTCCATTGCCGGCGTGTTGGGTGCATTGTTATGGCCTGGCCCAAACAGCATACGGGCCGACCTGACCCGTGGACCACCCGACCCGAACTGTCGGGCTTGAGCTGCTCAACCTCCTACCCGGACACGTGTCCCTGACAGCTCCGCTACAGCTGTGTGAAGGAAGCTTCGAATAAGGTGTGTCTGCCCTTGTGGGACCCACCTCTAACATGGTATAAATAGGGAGGGTCCTACCCCTCCCCCAAGGTACGTCACATACCACTTTATACCTTTTTTGCCTGCACACTCAAACTGACTAGAGCGTCGGAGTGTCTTTGCAGGTAACACCCCCACCATACGAAGAGCTCGGGACGTCGGCTACTCCAGTTTCACCCCTCGTGGCTCGAATCCAGGCCATACCCCACCAACCGACCCGAAGATCCTTCCGAACCGTCCGGTAACCGACCTACCGAACAATAATTTATGTTGATTTTATTTAAGAGTGAATTATATGTACTCCTATAGTAAAAAAATAGACTTAACATTTTTTATAATAAGTAGTTTTTCAAACATTTAATTTATAAAAAAGTCCCATCTTTTTATTTATCCTAAAAATTAAAATTTAAAACTAATATTAATATTTTTTGATTAATAAAACTAAAATAAAATATAAAAATAAACCTTGAATAAAAATAAAAATACAAAATTTTGAATTCCAAAATATAAAATAGTTATAAGATAAAAAAATTATTGAAATATAATTTTTATAAGGTACTCTATGACTTAACTTAGATGGATGAATATTATATGTAAAATAAATTATGATATATATTGGTACAAAATTACTATGTAATTTAAAAAAAATATTGCCCTGTTAAGCTATTTTACTTTTATTCTTTTAAAAGCATATCATAGAAATTTCTTTATTCAACATAACTGACGAATGTACGAATTTTTTTTTTAATAATAAACATATTTAAATTATTTTACTTTTATTCTTTAAAAATCCGCAACAATGATTTACATCCAATAAAAAACTTTTAATGAAGTTGCTGTTTGAAATGGGTGGAAGTTATTTTTATATTAACTGACGATGTACAGGAGAATTTCTTTCAATAATAAACCTCTCTCATCAAGAGCAATATTAAAACTTATCATTATACATGTCATATTATATGTTACCTGTAACAAATTGAGGATGGTTAGTGGCTCTGGTCATTTGTTTAATTGTAGTTGTTCCTGTGTGAAAGTAGACTCCGAGGTATAGCCCGCTCAGCTAACGCTTGAACTGACTTTTCTTGGAGTAAAGAGTGTGGAACATCGTCTTCTTGTGGGGAGGCGGTGTTGGATACCTGCAAAGGGACTCCAACGCTCAAGTAAGTATAAGTGTGAGAGAGTTTAAAGTAGAAATTAGAATGAATTGCGTACATCTAGATCAGTAGTTCATTAGTCTTTTATATTGAGTTTGTTTAAGTGATTTGTTATACAAATCAGTTATTCGTATCTTTGTTGCAAGTTTGACGGGATCTGAGGTTTGTTGTCATCCGGATTTGTTGGGATGATACTGGCGTCGGATGAGGTAGTTATCTTATCTCTGCCAGCTATACTTAGTTCCGAGATTATTGTTGTTGTGGGCCAGGGTTTTAGTAACGGATCATAGCCCCCAACCTTGACCTGTTTTTCAAGGCCGAGTTATAACAGGTCGAGCTTCATGTATAACTCGGAACCGAGTATAGTGGCAGCCCCCAAGATCGATTTGTTTGCTCTCGGAGGTTTGTTTTGAAAAACTTGGCAAGGTTGAATTTTTAGGCGGTAAAGTAATTGCTCCAAGAGAGAGATTATCGGGAGACGTGCGCTATAATTGTGTGTTGGGAAGGGGGAGGGTTTGTGATCAGGACCGTTGATGATGGGGTTGGTAATCATTATCGATGGTTTTAGTTTTGTGATGAGCATAGCGTGTCCCAATTAGGGTCGCCGTCGTCCTGGGTAAGGAAGGGTAGTGAGATAGGTCTGAGGTTTGTGCCATGCAATGCTGACGATCGGGTTTGTTTTTAGGGTGAGGGTTTTGAATACTTTTATATGTACAGTGCTGTGTTTGTTGAATTGGGGGTTAGGTTTCCTTTTTCTGAATTTGAATGTGGGGTTTTGATGCAATTGAAGTGTGCTTCTTCGCAATTACATCCGAATTCCTGGGCATTCGTTAGAGCGTTTGAGATTTTGATGAGCGTATTGGAGATGGAACCGTCCTTAGAGGTATTCTTTGCATTGTTTGAATGTAAGGGTGTGAAGAGGGGTTGTTGGCTAAACCTTGCTAGTGCTCCTGGGCGGGCTATATTTAGTCTCTATCGTTCTTCTTTTAAAGGATTTAAATCTATGTTTTTGAAAATTGGCGTGGTTGAGGGCGATTTTCCTTGGTACATTGATCACTGTTTGTTAGAGAAATTCCCTTTGTTCTGGGTTCCACGTCCTAGGCAGATTCTGGGTATGGATGTGATGGAGTATGAGAACGAGATGCTTGTGGAATTTTTAGTGAATAATGTGTCGTCCTCTTCTCTGTTTTCTGTTGTGGATATGCTTGATCTTGAGTCTGATAGAGACGCGTTATCTGAGTATATAGGTAAATGATTTGTTTTATTAGTTTGCCTGTTTTAGTACTTTGTGTTTGTTTTATCTTTTGACTATCTTGTACTTTTGTAGTTGAAAAGGCGCCTAAAGTGACTTCAACGAGTTTGCGTGCGTTTTTCCGCTCGAAAAATGTTGAAAGGCAGAGTTCTAGTAGTCAAGCTGCTGCTGAGGTTGGTGCCGAGGTTAACCAGGGATCTCCCGTAAGAAAGGTGAACTACAAAAGGAAGAAAGTAGAGAAGAAGGAGAGGGAGACTGGTGGGGCCGAGGATATTCTCGGGCCAAAGGTTGTTGATTTGGAAAAGGTAAAACGTTTTGCTGATAGTTAGAGGGTTCTGCATGGCTTCACGGAGAGTGAAGACTTATCTTCTGTGTGGGGGGAGCAGTTTGATTATTCTGCTTTTGCTGATGAACGTGCCCAGAACCCTTCTGATGTGAAAGTTGTTCATGATGTTGGTGATGTCGGGGTGGCCCAATATCTGCAGGTAT
Source organism: Arachis ipaensis (assembly GCF_000816755.2). Lineage (NCBI taxonomy): Eukaryota > Viridiplantae > Streptophyta > Magnoliopsida > Fabales > Fabaceae > Arachis > Arachis ipaensis. Next base: position 113,324,053 of record NC_029787.2, read on the forward strand.
TTGTGTGTTATGTAGTATTTTGGTCTGTTTCTATACTGTTTATCTGATTGGGATTGTGTCTTCGTTGGTCAGGTTATTGGAGTTCGTTTGATGTGTATAGGTCGGACGCAGGAGCTGAAACATGCGCGGGATGCCTTTGATAGGGCTTCTCTGGCTCAGCTTATGCAGGAGAACGTTGAGAAGTCTGGTAGGCTTCATGATGCTCTTGATTTGGTGAATGTTCTCCAAGAGAAGTTGACCACATGTGAGAGAGCTGAGAAGGAACTGAAAGAGAAGACTGTGGCTCTGGAGGCGAGGTTGATAGTTCTCGGAGCCGAGAAAAAACAGGCTGAGGCGGAGAAGGAAGATCATGGTTTGGAAATGTTTTCGGCCGGATTCGAGAGGGCTGTTGAGCAGGCCAAATTCCTTGCTCCTGCTGCTGATCTTTTGGGAATGGATCCTTGCAAAGTCGTGGTGGGGAATGAGCTGGTTGAAGATGAAGATGGTGTTGAGGGTGAGGGGGAAAACCCTGATGTTTGACTGTTGTAATAGGTAGTAATGTGTATTTGTCTGACTTATAATCGCTTTTTGTTATGAACTGCTAGTCTTGTTTGTGAAAATGAAGTAGTACTTTGATGTTTGCTTTTGAGAATCGGTTAATTTTGGGTAGAGTACGAGAATTTGTACATATAGCGTTTTGTCTAATCGACTGGTTTGTGTATGTTTGGTATTCCATACTTTTGGTATAGTTTGACTTTGGTTTTTGGTTAGCTTATTTGATGTTTGGGTTTGTTTTGCGACAGTCTGAGTGTATCAGAGCAATGTGAATAGTATCTAAATAGTTGTTTATTTTAGTTTGTGCTGTGGGTGATTTGAAAAGAATGCGGGGTGGTGTGCCTCATTAAAACCTCTCCAGCAAAAACCCTCCTTAGGGATAAAATCTGGTAGTAGGAAAAAGAGTGCATCACCGTGCCCGACTTATAGACTAGCTGAAGTACATTTTGAGGGAGGCTATATTCCAGGTGTTTGGTAGTATAGCTCCGTCGAGTCTTTGTAATTTGTATACGCCTTTACCGACGACTTTCTGTACTCTGAATGGTCCTTCCCAGTTTGCGCCTACTTTGCCATGTCCTTGTGGTTTTCGTATGTCTTCGACTTTTCTGAGTACGAGGTCTCCTTCCGAGAATGTTCTTTGTTTGAGTCTCTTGTTATATTTCCGAGCTATAGCTCGTCTTGCCGCTACTTGTTGTAATGCGGATATGTCCCGAGTTTCTTCTAATAGGTCTAGTTCGGTTCTTCTACTTTGGGTGTTGTCGCTTTCATCTGCGTTTGTAGTTCTGGTGTTTTGGAGGGATACTTCAATTGGTATCATTGCATCACTTCCGTAGACGAGCCTGAATGGTGTTTCCTTTGTTGTTGATTGTTCGGTTGTGTTATAGCTCCATAGTACCTCTAGGATGAGTTCGGCCCATTCTCCTTTTGAGTCGTCGAGCTTCTTTTTGAGACCCTACAAGATAATCTTATTGGCAGCTTCGGCTAGGCCGTTAGTTTGTGGATATTCGACAGAGGAGAACTGTTGAAATATTTTGAAATTTTGTAAAAAATTTGTAAATTTCTTATCTATAAATTGTTTACCATTGTCGGTGATGATAGATTGAGGTATACCAAAACGACATATTATATTTTTCCATACAAAAGAAATCATTTTTTCAGAAGTGATTTTTGCCAATGGTGCGGCCTCTATCCATTTTGTGAAGTAATCTATGGCGACAATTAAAAATTTAACCTGGCCTGGAGCGGGTGGGAATGGTCCGAGGATATCCAGCCCCCATTTGTTGAATGGCCAGCATATCTCGGACGTGTGTAACTGCTCGGCTGGGCTGTGGATGATAGGTACGTGGCGTTGGCAGTGGTCGCAATATTTGACTTTATTCGTGCAGTCTTGTTGTAACGTCGGCCAATAGTAGCCGGCTCGGAGGATTTTGGCGGCGAAGCTTCGGCCGCCGATGTGTGTGCCACAGACTCCTTCATGGACTTCATCTATTGCCAGTTTGGCGTCTGCTGTATTTAGGCATCGTAGCAAGGGTCTTGTGAAGCCTCTTTTGTATAGGTCGGTTCCGAGCATGGTGTAGAAACTCGCTCTTCGTTTGAATCTTCGTTGGTCGTGGACATTGTTGGGGATATTCCCTGTTTGCAAGTAAGTGATGAAGGGTGATCTCCAGTCATCTTCCTGTGAAATGTTCAATATAACACTAGGTTCTTCGAGTGTTAGTTGGGATAAAATAGGTGGCGTGGTTTGACTTCTTGTTGTGGCTAATTTTGAGAGGATATCTGCTCTGTCGTTCTGTTCCCAGGGTATATGAAATATGTTGAATTTTTGGAAATATTTGACAAGGTGGTTGGTAATGATGTTGTATTTTTCTAGTAATGGGTCTTTTACCTGAAAAATACCTGTTACCTGTTGTACTACCAGCAGAGAGTCACATTTGACATCTAAATGTGTTATTCCCATTGTTTGGGCTAATCGAAGTCCTGCAATTAGAGCTTCATACTCTGCTTGGTTGTTGCTTGCGTGAAATGTGAATTGCAAGGATTGCTCGAACTGTGTTCCATGTTCGTCTTCGAGGAGTATTCCTGCTCCGGAGCCTTTGCTGTTTGAAGCTCCATCGACGTATAGTGTCCATGTGTTGCTTTTGGGGTCTTGTTCTTCTGTAGTGAGCTCTGCAATGAAGTCGGCTAGTGCTTGGGATTTGATGGCTCCTCTGGATTCGTATTGTATATCGTGTTTTGACAGCTCAATCGACCATTTGATCAGCCTTCCTGCTAGCTCGGGTTTTGCCAGTATTTGTCTTAAGGGTTGTTCGGTTCAGACCACGATGGTGTGACTTTGGAAGTAGTGTCGTAGGCTTCTAGCTGTCGTGATCAGGGCTAGAGCTAGTTTCTCTATTTTCGAGTAACGGACCTCGGCATT
>NC_029787.2:113327027-113338859 GCF_000816755.2 Arachis ipaensis
CGGCATTCTGTAATGACTTACTGACGAAGTATACCGGATTTTGTTGTCTTGCTGCTTCTGTTACTAAGACAGAGCTTATAGCATGGTTAGTAATGGATAAATCTATACCAATATATAAAGGCAATACCAGAGTTTTGTGTCCAATTTTGGTAGACATTATTTGTCCTCAAATAATTTATTTTACAAACTAAAATTATGGACAAAATAGTAAAAATATATTTTTGTTTTTAATTAAAAATCATTAACCCACAAAAAAAGTCAAATAACTACCTACTAAAATGAAAACAGTTTTGTTACTTCTATTAACTTCCCACTAAAATGAAAACAGTTCTGTTACTTCTATAAATATAACAACACATCTTCCATTGCCTCCATCCACTGCAGTTTAGATTTTACTTTTCTATATTTTTCTTGCTGTTTGGTTCTTCTCCTTCCTTCAACACTCTCGCCTCCATCCTCTTCCATTGCATTCATCCACTGCAGTTACAAATTTTATTCAGTTACTACTTTTACGCATAACATTCACTTATATCTCTTCTTCTCTTTAGTTTACTTATTTAATCTATATTTTCAGTCATTTCTCTGCTTTTTTAATTTATTCCCAACTTTTGACGTATGAAAATATTACTGTATCTCCTTTTGTTTTTATCAATTTATTAGATTGATATATAACATTTAAATGTGACAAGATAAGAACTATGTTATACATTTTTTATTGTTTTAATCTTTATGATTATTTTCTTCTCTTTATTTTTCTATCTCATGAGTCATGTAAGTTTTAATTTATTATTTTTCATATATATTATACGTCTAACAACAATATATAGAGTCAATACAGAGAATTGACTGACTTTGGTGTCTAATTTTTTGGACTATATTAATCCTACAATAAACTATTTTGGAAACTAAATTATAAGGACAAAATAGACATAAAATTTGTTTTGAAAAATCCAATAACTTCCTACTAAAATGACAGTTTTAAAAATGTAAGACAGTCTGTAAATTGCTAATAAATAAAAAGAAAATGAACTGGTATGAATATCAATATCTTCACATTCTTCATCATCTTCATGCTTTGTTTAATTCTATGTTAGTTTTAGTTTATATCGTTTGTTCTATCAATATCTTCATGCTTTGTTTAATTCTATGTTAGTTTTAGTTTATATAGTTTATTCTGTCAATGTCTTCGCATTCTTTATCATGTTCATATTTTGTTTAATTTTATATTAATTTTAATTTATATCCTTTTGTTTTGAGTACGTTATCCTTTTAGTAGTTTATTTTTTATTTTTTTGTATTTTTCTTGCTGTTCTGTTATTCTCCTTTCTTCAACACTCTCGCTTTCGTCTTCTTCCATTGCCTTCATCAAAGTTGTTAATTTCATTCAGTTTTACAGCGGTTACTATTTTCACATATAACATCCACTTATATCTTTTCTTCTCTTTAGTTTACTTATCTAATCTATATTTTCAATCATTCCTCTGTCTTTTTAATTTATTCTCAACTTTTGACATATGAAAATACTACTATGTCTTTTTTTTTATCAATTTAATGTAGAAAGAAATATTTTTTTGTCTTATCAATTTGATGCAGAAAGAACACAGTTTCTTTTTATTTGATATGTGTTTTATGTTTTTTATATGTCCTTACCTATCACTAATTGAATGAAAGAGTTCCATAAATATTTTGTTAACTTATTTTTTTTAAATTACTTTGTAATAATATTTTCTAAATTTTTTAAAATATTAATTATGTAGAGTATTATGTTCAAAATTTGAATACATAAATATTTACTTTGAAAATAAATTAAGTTATTAATTTTGTCTACCACAATATTATTTATTTTGCACTATTTTATGAACAAACAAAATAACAAACAAAATAATAAAAAGATTCGCATTAGATTATGATAAGTTAATCCATCCTTATAATACAATGGCATTATTTCAAAATATGTAAAATAAAATAATAAAGTGCACTTAAATTAATGTGCACAATAAAATAAATGTAAAACTTAGATAGTAGCAGTCAAATATGAATAGCAATGGTTTCCTTTTGTCCCAATGTACTATATTAAATTGCGACTTAAATTTATAATTATTAGTTTAAAAACTTACAATTATGTATTTTTTTTATTATTTTAGTTAAAAGTAATATATGTTGATATTATTTTTTAGGATTATTGACATCAAATTTTGATAATTTGAAAAAAAAATTAAATACTTTATATCTTACTTCTTTTAACAAAAATTCAACAACTCATAAAAGTTAACAGAACAGATAGTTATAAATCAAAGTGATAGACAAGATTGAAAGTTGCGATAATAATACTTGGTGATAATTAAAGGTGGAAGAAGAAGGAAAAAATGAGAAAGAAAAATAAGGAAATATAATAATGGCGATCAGATAATGATAAGTATGTGTTTAGAGAAAGATAGTAAGAGAAAGAATAGATAGAGTGGTTTACCTGTTTCTGGAGTTTGTAGGATTGGGGGAGCTGAGAGTATATCTTTGAGCTCAGTGAAGGCCTTTTCACAATCCTCGGTCCATTTGAACTCCTGTCGTTTCCTTAGATTTTTGAAAAAATGGTGGGATCTGTGAGCTATCCGAGGTAGGAATCTGGCTAGTGCTGCGAGCCGGCCAGTTAATTGCTGGACCTCCTTCACTGTCTTTGGGCTTCGCATATTCAGGATTGCTTAGCATTTTTCTAGGTTTGCCTCTATACCTCGGCAGGTGAGCATGAAGCCGAGGAACTTACCACTTTGTACTCCGAATGCGCATTTATCTGGGTTGAGCTTCATGTTGTATTTTCGGAGTTGTTGGAATATCTCTGTTAGATCTTCAATGTGTTTTGACGTGTCCTTTGATTTGGCCACCATATCGTCAACAAAGACTTCTATGTTTCGTCCGATTTGATTTGTGAAAATTTTGTCCATTAGTCGTTGGTAAGTAGCACCTGCATTCTTCAGCCCAAATGGCATGACCTTATAGCAAAAATTTCCGTTATCAGTAATGAAAGCAGTTTTATCTTGGTCGGTTTTATGCATGAGGATTTGGTTATAGCATTGAAAACCAGAGGAATTGTCGACAAGCTTGTCAATGCATGGGAGGGGGTATGCGTCCTTTGGACAGGCCTTGTTGAGGTCTGTATAGTCCACACACATCCTCCACTTACCGTTGTTCTTTCTTACCATTACCACGTTGGCTAACCAGGTGGAGTATCTGAGTTCTTTGATGAAGCCAGCGTTGAGTAGCTTCTGAGTCTCTTCCAAGGAGGCTGCTCTCTTATCAGTGCCGAGGTGTCGTTTCTTTTGTGCTATGGGTTTGACCGCTGGATTGATGGTCAGCCTATGGCAGATGACGTTAGGGTCTATTCCTGGCATGTCTGTTGGGGTCTATGCGAATAGGTCGGCATTTTTTATTAATAGTTCGGTCAGTTGGTTCCGCTCTTGTTCCTTAAGCGCGCTGCCGAGGTATGTGTATTTGGATTTGTCTTCCTTGTGTAGTTGTACCTTTGTGAGATCGTCTGTTGGCATTGGTCGCTCGCTATGGTTGGATCTGGGGTCTAGGTCAGCCAGGGCAGGCAGCTGATCCGAGTTATATACTGCCTGGATGTATTGCTGCTCCGTTTGTTTTGGCTGTTCATTCTTTAGGATGGCGTTGTAACATTGTCTAGCCTCTCTCTGGTCTCCATGGATAGTAACAACTTTGTTGTCCTGTGAAAGAAACTTAACACACAAATGCACAGTGAAAACAATGGCATTGAATGCGTTCAAGGATGGTCTGCCTAGAATGATGTTATATGGACTTCTGCAATCTACCACCAGATACTGTATATCTACGGTCTTACTGTTGGGGTATTCCCCGAAAGTGGTTTGTAACCAGATATAACCACGGATGGAGACACGCTCACCCGAGAAACCTACCAGCTCTCCAGAGGATGGTTGGAGGTTCTTGTCGCTGAGCTTCATCTTTTGAAAAGTTGAATAGAAAAGTACGTCTGCGCTACTTCCTGGGTCTATTAGGATCTTTTTTACTAACGGTTTTTCGACTTGTGCTGTGATGACGACCGGGTCATCCAAGTTTCTGTCGTTTGCTTTGTAGTCGTTGGGGGAGAATGAGATCTCCGGTCTATCCTCATTGGTCGGTTGGGACACGGCGGATTCTGTTATCGTCATCATAGCTCGGTATGTCCTTTTCCATGCCGAGTTTGTGCATTCGCCACCTGCAAAACCACCAGAAATGCAGTTTATTATTCTGCGTGTTGGATTGATATCATTGTCTACCTTTTTCTCCTTATCCCGGGGGTTAGCGGTTGTCTTGGGTTGTTGGCCGTGGTCATCTGTGCTTTGCTTCCTTCCTCAGGTCTCGATGTATTTATCCAGCAACACTTGGCGGGCAAGCTTTTCGAGGACATCCTTTGCTATGACGCAATCGTCCGTGGTGTGGCCGTACTTCTGGTGGAAAGCACAGTATTTCGATCTGTCCACATGTCGCTGGTCTTGGTACGTGCCAGCCCTATTAGGGGGTTTGATTAGCTTTGAGTGTAGTATATCTTTTATGATGTCCCCCCTTTTTGTGTTGAAGGGAGTGTAATTGTCGAATTTGGGTGTTAGCCGGAACGCTTTTGTGTCTGATCTGTTGTTCGGTTGCCTGCTTCGCCTTTTCTCGTCTCTGTTTGGGGTTGATTTGTCTGCTCTTCGTAACGCTCGGAATTCTTCCACCTCGATCTAGGTAGTTGCTTTCTCGCGGAACTCGGCTAGGGTTTTTGGTTTTGCGATGACTATGGATTCTTGGAATTTTCCTGGCCGGAGTCCGCTCTTGAGGGCGTGGAGGTGGACCTCGGGATTTAAGTTGGGTATTTCATTGGTCGCTTCGGCAAATCTGGTCATGTAATCTTTCAGGCTCTCATTTGGTCCTTGCTTAATGGTGCTTAGGTAGTCCGAGTTGTGAACGTATATCTTGGATGCGGCGAAGTGGTTGACGAACTGATCTGCTAGCTCGTCAAAGTTAGAGATGGAGCCTTCAGGAAGGTTGGAAAACCAAATAAGGGCGGCTCCGTCTAGGAAGGTTGGGAATGTGCGGCATAAGATTTGGTCAGAGTCCTTGTTCATGAACATCATGGCTTGGAATTTGGTGACGTGGACGTTTGGGTCTCCTATTCCGTTGTAGGGCTTTAAAGTTGACGGGAGGGTGAAGTTTTGGGGCATTTTGAAGCTCATGACTTTTTTGGCAAATGGATTAGTCCTCTTTTTGGTATTGGTGGTTTGGGAATAGTCTGTTTGGCTTCCGAGGTATGCTGGTCTTCGTTGTCCCTGTTCTCGACACTTTTGTGTTCTCCCTTGCTTCGATCATGCCCCATCTATCGTAGAAGGTTGGCCATTTTCTGGTTTTCAGCTCTGAGGGCCTCATTAATAGCCAAAATTTCCGCCTGATTAAAGGAAGGGGCGTGGCTTTGCTCGTCTGCCATATGCAGTATCCTACAATGGGAAATGAGGGAGTATACGAAATATGGGAAAAGTGGGGTTAGATAAAAAATCAAACGGCCCCACGGTGGGCGCCAAATGTTCCTGTGTGAAAGTAGACTCCGAGGTATAGCCCGCTCAGCTAACGCTTGAACTGACTTTTCTTGGGGTAAAGAGTGTGGAACGTCGTCTTCTTGTGGGGAGGCGGCGTTGGATACCTGCAAAGGGACTCCAACGCTCAAGTAAGTATAAGTGTGAGAGCGTTTAAAGTAGAAATTAGAATGAATTGCGTACCTCTAGATCAGTAGTTCATTAGTCTTTTATATTGAGTTTGTTTAAGTGATTTGTTATATAAATCAGTTATTCGTACCTTTGTTGCAGGTTTGACGGGATCTGAGGTTTGTTGTCATCCGGATTTGTTGGGATGATACTGGCGTCGGATGAGGTAGTTATCTTATCTCTGCCAGCTATACTTAGTTCCAAGATTATTGTTGTTGTGGGCTAGGGTTTTAGTAACGGATCAGTAGTTAATATGACTACACCTATATTTATAATTAATCGGTAATTTTTACCTGTGCTTGACAATGGAGTTGGGATAGGAGTTGTAGATATGGCAACTTATTTTCTTTGTCAAATCATCTCTTGATAAGTTGCACGTCTTTTATCTAGGTGTTGTTGTTGCTCATGTTTTATCTTCTTCGCCTAGCATATTCTGTCCAAGTGGGTCGACGTTGCCAAGATTATTGATTTATTGAATTTTTTATTTCTATTTGTCTATCAGAACATAAGGTATGAAACGAAAAGAAAAACAAACAATTGCAAGTGAAGCAGTTTTTTAATCTTACCTTACGATTGAAAGTGAGCAGTTTTTATAATCTTACCTTATGATTGCAAGTGAAGCAGTTTTATAATCTTACCTTACGATTACAAGTGAGCAGTTTTTATATAATTCTCTCGTGGGTTAATGCAGAATTTACAGAACGTGGTTACGTGACTGAATACGTAATTTTAGATTCTAAAGATAAGGGTAAAATAGGAAAAAAAGAATTGGATACCAAACTTCTCTATTCGCTTTATATACTGTTATAGACAAGGCAACATAATAATGACGACAAAACAATAATAGTTATACATGTAAAAAGAATAATAAAAAAAATAATAGTGTATGATATGATGAGATGATATAATCAAAATAAAAATTAATAACTTAAAAATAATCATAAAATTAAAGATAATTAAATATGTTTAATATAAGATTAAAGAAATAAATATTTTTAACTATTAGATATTAGAATAAAGATAAAGTAGATTTTGAATTTAAATTTTTAAATTTGCTTTAAATTAAATAGGATTGAGAAAATAAATAAATTTAATATATAAATAACTAATTTGAAAATAATGTTAGTAAATTTTTATCTTGATTTTAAAGGGTGAATAATATATTAATACCAATACTAAAATATGATATAAATAAGATCACGTCAATATTAAAATAAAAAAATAATGATCTAATAAATTTGAAGAACGAATAATATATTAAAAAAATAAAATTAATTTTTTAAAAACAATAGAAAAGCGGCTAAACAGGCACGTTAGTGCCTGTTGAGCCGCTAGTATTATCATAACGTCTATTATTATTTTTCAAAAGGTACCTGTATTTGGCAATGGAGTTGACATAGAAATTATATCAACTCCCTTGTCAAATCCTCTCACGATGATTTGCGGGTATCCTTTCTTAGTAAATGCATGTTAGAACCGAAAGATAGCAAGATGCGGAAAAAACGATCGACAACAGTGAAAAATATTTGTAAGTGGAGTAGTTATTTAATTTCCTCATGATTGCAGCAGTTATTTAATGGGCAGTGGCGGAGCTTAGTTCAGACAAGGGGGGCCATGGCCCCCCAAACTTTTTATAAAAAATTTAGTAGTACTTTTTTAAAAGATAAAAAATAGTTCAATTAACTTAAATACTTTACTATGACTTAAAGTATCTAATAAGTTTAATAAACAACACTCTCTCTATCTTTAAGTTCAAATATAAAAAATTAGATTTTTTTATTTATTTAATTTAATATTATTTTATATTTTACTATTTATTTAATTTAATTTTTTATATGATAAAAAATAATAGAATATTCAATAAGTATTAATATTATTGTATTTGTATAAATTGATAAAAAAATTCAATAAATATTATAAATTTTAATATTTGTCCTTCTAATTTCTTCTTTACATATTTTACAGGATATATATTCAAATTTTTATATAAAATAATAATGAAAAATCAAAGAATTGATACATTTTTTAAGAGGAAGGCTAACATTTAAGAAGGAGAACATATAACTTTTACAATATCAACACCTGAAGATAGTTCTTCTACTTTAATGAATCACGAAAAAAGTGACATATAACCTTCAAAAGTTCAAAAAGTTACATCTGATAACTTTAACCTTAACTTTTTGGAACGAGATCTTGAAAAACGGCTTTAAATTTGGCAATATCACCCAAATCAGAGATGAGATTAGGCGAGCTTATCTTAAATGGGTCCATATCAAAAATATTTTGACAATTATTTTCTATCTGCCCCCCAAATTTTATTTCAAGTTTCGCCACTGTTAATGGGTTAATAACTTTTTTTTAATTAAAAACAAAAATGTATTATTACTATTTTGTCTATAAATTTGATTTGTAAAATGAATTATTTGAGGACAAATGGTGTCTATAAAAATTGGACACCAAACTCTGGTATTGATTTTATATATTGGTATAAATTATAAACAAAAATGTATTATTACTATTTTGTCTATAAATTTGATTTGTAAAATGAATTATTTGAGGGCAAATGGTGTCTATAAAAATTAGACACCAAACTCTAGTATTAGCTTTATATATTGGTATAGATTTATGAGATAAGAGAGAACATGAATGAAGATGAAGTAGTGGGAGTTTTGTAAAGCAGAATATCTGACGTATACTAGAGAAGGTTATTAGGAAGGATAAAAGTGAAAAAAAATTTGGTCACCAAAATAGGTTTTGCCATTGTATATTGTTATAGATATGTAACATAGTATATTAGAAATAATTGAAAGTTTACTAACAATAAATTAAAGCTTTTAAAAAATAATAATTTATACCCACTAATATTATTACAGTTCTATCTATTACTTTGATTTGGATCAATTTTACTATTATTATGAGTATCTGAATGTTTAAAAGCAAATCTATTATTGGCATGAGATTAATATATTTTTAAAATCTATTAATGTATTCAATAATATTAATAAAAATGAGATAAGAAGAGAAAAATGGGTAAAAGGTGAAGGATAACAGGTGAAAGTTACGTTAAGGTGGTCAAGTGAAGTAATGGGAGTTTTTCATAAATGAATAACTGACATTAAGTGTAGAAGTTGATTAAAAAGGGTAATACTGAAAAGAAATCTTGGACACCAAATCCATGTATTGCCATTATATATTGTTATAGATATTGGTACAAAATTACTGTGTAATTTAAAAAAAAAATATTGCCCTCTTAAACTATTTTACTTTTATTCTTTTAAAAGCATATCCATTGCAAAAATTCTGTATGAATAATTTACATCTAATAAAAAAATTTTAATGAAGCAACTATAAAAGATGCATAGAAATTTTTTTATTCAACATAACTGACGAATGTATGAATTTCTTTTTTAATAATAAACCTATTTAAATTATTTTACTTTTAACAAATTGAGGATGGTTAATGACTATGGTCATTTGTCTAATTGTAGTTAATCGGACTACGCCTATATTTATAGTTAATCGGTAACTTTAACTGTGCTTTACAATGGAGTTGGGATAGGAGTTGTAGATATGGCAACTTATTTTCTTTGTCGAATCATCTCTCGATAAGTTGCACGTCTTCTATATTGGTGTTGTTGCTCATGTTTTGTCTTCTTCGGTTAGCATATTCTGTCCAAGTGGATCGACATTGCCATAATTGTTGATTTATTGAATTTTTTATTTCTATTTGTCTATCAAAACATAAGGTAAGAACCGAAAAGAAAAACAAACAATTGCAAGTGGAGCAATTTTTATAATCTTACTTTACGATTGAAAGTGAGCAGTTTTTTTAAATTTCTCTCACGATTGAAATTGAAAATGAAGCAGTTACATAATTCTCTTGTGGGTTAATGCAGAATTTACAGAACGTGGTTACGTGACCGAATACGTAATTTTAGATTTTAAAGATAAGAGTAAAATAGGAAAAAAAATTGGATACCAAACTTCTCTATTCGCTTTATATATTGTTATAGATATTGTTATAGATACATCTAGATATCTAAATCAAACAAAAAAATAATTCTTTAACAACTCAAAAGTTAACACAATAGATAGTTATGGATCAAAGTGATAAACAAAAATAAGAGTTGTGATAATGGTATCGTGGTAATTGATTGTGTGGTTGTAGTTAATAAAAGAAGAAAAAAAAACAAGGGGAATAAAACAAGGCAACATAATAATGACGACAAAACAATAATAGTTATACATGTAAAAAGAATAATAAAATAAATAATAGTGTATGATATGATGAGATGATATAATCAAAATAAAAATTAATAACTTAGAAATAATAATAAAATTAAAAATAATTAAATATGCTCAATATAATATATTTAAATAAATTATATATAAATTTCATTGTTTATATATAATGTGTTCTTAGCATATTTTATGTTAAATGTTTTGGTAACTCAGTAGTGACATGTTTTCTCTTCCTACCAAAGGTCCAGATTCGAACCTCCAAAGCTTTCCAAAGGTTATGAATTGTTTTCATAAGGCTTTGCTACAGCGTTCCAGGCTTCCAGCACACCATGGATCCACCGTGAATGCATGCGGATCATGCCTCCAGACCGCACCGGTTCAATGCGAATCGCCCGGTTTTTCAACAAATTTGATTTCTGTTGACCGAATTTAACCGATTTTATTTTAAATATTTTGGTGATTCAGTGGTGACATGTTTTCTCTTTTTATCAAAGGTCCAGGTTCAGTCACCAAAAAAAAAGGTCCAGGTTCAAAGTGGGAGTGGCAAGCGGGGAAGTCTGTCCTGTTCCGCCGCAGTTTCAGAATTCTAACATGTTCCGTCTAATGGTAGGTCGTCAAATATCTTTTTTTTTTAACTATTAAATAATATATATAAAGACATAAAAAATTTCATCTGTTTTTTATTTTTAACCATTATAATTTCTAAAAGTATAAACAAATTATAATTTTTATATTCACAAACATTGAAGTCTTTGTAATTATAAATATCTAATAAATATAATTATAAAACAAGTTTTCATCCAAAACATAATTATAAATATTGTTCTCAAAACAAAATAAATATAATCCAAAATATAATTATAAATATTGTTTCTAAAACATAATCCAAAACACTTAATTTTCATCTTCATTCTCTTGTAAGTTGGGTTTTGGCAAAAAAAAATTGTAAAAATACCTCTTACCAAAAAAATACTAAACCCCTCAAAAAAGCCTACCCCGCTCTGCTAAAACTCGCGGTTTAAACGGTGCGGGTTAGACGAATTTTTGCTATTTGACAGTTTCAATTTTTTCAGCTCAACCACATTTTTTAGCGGATTATGCGGGCCGACCTCACGGATTTAGACCCGTTTACCACCCACTTCAAACCTCCAAAGCTTTCCAAAGGTTATGAATTGTTTTCATAAAGCTTTGCTACAGTGATCCAGCACACCGTGGATCCACCGTGAACGCATGTGGATCATGCCTCCAGACCGCACCGGTTCAATGCGAACTGCCCAGTTTTTGAATAAATTTGACTTCTATTAATCAGATTTGACCAATTTTATTATTAGTGCGGTCTAATTTATAAATCGAACCGAATAAATTATCGGTTTATTAATTTTTTAGTCGAATTGTCCAGTTCAGTTCAGTTTGATAACTATGTATACTAAGATGAAGGAAAAAAAATGAAGAAATACAAATTTTAAAAAATGAAGAAATACAAATTTTTTTCATAAATAATTAGATATTTATTTAAGAAAATATATCATTTTATTTTTATTACTTTTTAATATAAATTATACATTTTTTTTATTTTTTCCATACAAAAACTTTTTTACCATAGAATTGTTCATAATTATATATAACTCTTTACATTATCCCAATAAATTTTACTATTTCATTCTTTGCTGTCATTATTATTCTAACACAGTAGCTATACTATTATCTCTGCTGTGTGGCGACACAAGTGTATTTTTACATGTGCTAGTATATGAATACTTTTATTTCTTTTGGTGCCGTAAAAGGTAGGATTACAATCTTAATAATGCGATAAAGCATATATGAATTTCTCTATATCAAGACAATG
>NC_029787.2:113338938-113342747 GCF_000816755.2 Arachis ipaensis
CATTTACAACGCGTTGAAAGGAAATCTTATGCAATTTTTTTTTAAATAGATACGAGATACTCATAAAACAGGGGGGAATGGTGACCGACTGACCGGGAAGAGGCGAAAGGGATGAATGAAGTGGTGGCTGGAAAATTAATTTGATTTTACATGATCTCTTTGTATATTCCGCCTTTTTTACGTTGCTATTGGTGGCATAATTAGTGGATTACTTTTTTCTTCTCTGTTAAAACTTAAAAGTATAGGTGACCTTGACTTTTTGAGGTTTTCTATCATCTTATCTGGTTATCCTCACACAACTAATACAATATAATTGATTAACAAGATATTTTGTTTTACAACACTCACACCCACTACCACTTGATACCAAACTAAAAGGCATATCACATGTCACAAGTATGCTTCTACAACAATAAATTCATTTAGCTCTCAAGTCTCGATCGATACAGTTTTGTTATAATATATAATATTTTGTTCGTACATTTTTTAATTTTAATGGTATAAAAATATTTTCTTTTATATCTTATCTCATTTTTTATCAATCCCTTTTAATATAAAAATAAAAAGTATGCAAGGCCACCCTTTACTGGTAAAGGCTGAGTTGCTAACATGACATCCGGGTTCAACTTATTACACGAACACACAATCTTCTTCCACAGCGGGCAATCCTCCTTTGAAAACATCCACCACCACTTAAACAGAAGCGCTGTGTTTCTCAGCACTGCATCACCAACCCCCAATCCCCCAACCTTTTTTGGAGCTTGAACTATCTCCCACTTTACCATAGGTATACCATAGTTCCCGTTCTCCCTGCACCACATAAAGTTCCGTTGTAAAGCAATCAGCTTGTCCGCTACCGCCTTCGGCATCTTGTATAGACTAAGGTAGTAGATGGGGAGACTATTCAGCACCGATTTGATAAGGACCAGCTTACCTGATTTATTCAAAACCTTGGCTTTTCCACAAACTCAGCTTCTGTTCCACCTTATCAATGATTGGTTTCCAAGTCTTCACCAAGCGCGGATTCGCACCTAGAAAAACTCCCAAGTATCTAACCGGTAGAGAAGCTTGTTGGCATCCCAGCAGTCCACATATCTGATCAATCCATCCTTGCTCACAGTTCACCGATATAAATGACAGCTAAATTTATGGCAACCCGAAATGACAGCTAAATTTATATAAATGTGATGTGGGGCAATTTGCTGAACTTACGTTAATAATTGATAGAAAAATCCAATGAACGAGACAAATCAAGAAAAATAAAATCAATAAAGATGAAAGAAGGGGCAGCGGCAAAATGCAAAAAATGGAAAAAAAAGAGGCAGAAAGCTGGCGAAGCAATGATGACGGGTGTTATAAACTTATAATATTGATCTTGAGTTGAGTGATTAGGGAAGACGTGAATTGAAGAACCTCCGGACCCATTATTAAAGCTAAAGATTTTGCACCTTTTAAAACTACTACTACTTTCTTCTGTAATGTGTGAAACATATTTCACACGTTCGATTCTCACACCCTTGAATCTTGATTAATAATTGAATGAAAGTCCAAAGCGTAATCATTGGATTAAAAATTGGATAATAGTAAGTAATCAGTTATCGCATGCATGCTAAAAGTTGCTGTGAAGAAAATAAAATTTTGTTTTATAAAAAATATTATGTACACATTAAAAATCAATAGTAAAATTTGTTATTATATATTTATATATGAATATATTATTATTTAAATTATTTTTAATATATATTTTATATAAATTATTAATTTAATAATTAATTTTTTATATACACTTAACGTAATTGTTATTTTTTAGAGTCAAAACATTTGGTTTTGGTCATCCAAAGTTCTTTTCTTTTTTATTTTGTGTGGGGAGTTCTTACATCTCAAGCTACACAGTAGTCGGCCGTTTCAACTCAAACAAGCCCATAAGCCCACACTAGATTTGGGTGGCTCGGAATCCAAAGTTACAAAAACCAACACCTTTTTTTTTTATCTGAAATCAACCGTTCTTTAATTTATGGAAAAATATAGGTAGATAATGAGAATTTTGAACAATGAGAACAATAGATATATCGAATATTTAATTTAACAGATATGTAAATGATTATGTTTATTATTTTTAATTAGATAGTTATTTTTTTTATTCGATTTATTCATATACAGTAACAATTATTAGATATTCAATTTACTAGGTGTACAGATGGTTATCCTAATATTAAAATTTACGAGATAATTTGAAAGTGAAATATTTTTTTTGGATCAATTCTAAAATCTATTATTCACATTATTTATAAAAATAATTATTTATCTAGCAAAACTTTTAATTTATTTATTGCATTTTAAATTTTTAATGAATGTAATGGATGGTGGTAAGTGATAATGGCGAAAGAAAAAACATAATAAGAATAAAAATGAATAATGTGGACACAAATTTAGGATATAATTGAAAATATCTAACATTTTAAATATGAATTCGATTTTTTTTTATGTATTATTAGTTTAAAAATATGCATAAATAAATAATTATATATTATCATATTAACAGAAATAATAAATTTTTAAATTTATTATTTAAAAATAATTAAAACACATACATCTGACTAAAACTCTTTTACACGCTTAATTTATTAAAAATAAAGTCATGCTAAAAGAAAACACTTTTAACATAAAAAAAAGAGTAAATAGCCATTTCTGACCATAAAAAATTCGGACGCTGATAAAACTGACCATAAAAAATTAAAATTAAAATTATACCCATGTAAGATAAGTTTTGTTCGACAAAAATAATCAATTATTACATTTTTGTTCATAATTTTATAAACACCCCTAACCATTCATCTCCCTTTATCTCTACAACCAATCCCTAACCCTATCAATCTAAGCCCGCTTCCTCCTCCTCTCAATCTAACCCCGCTTCCTCCTCTTCTGTCTTTACTCTCCAACCTCACCATCCCCTTCTCCCACCACCATCCCTTCCATCCCCTTACCCTCCCTTTGCCGTCGACCATTTCAGATTGAACAGATGACCGACTCACAATAAGACGAAAATGAAATTCAAAATTCACCTAGGGATGATGTTGGATTACTTGCTGGGATGTATCATGATTTATCTCAGCTAGATATTGACAGTAATACATACCCATTACTGCTACAAGCTGTATTGCCCCCTAAAGATTAGATCCACCAAACGAAAAACTCAATTCCCTTTCAATGGGTTCCGTTGGAATTCATTGATAAATGTAAGGACTTAAGATCCTTCAAGAAAATTCATGCACAATTATTGACCTCTGCCCTTGTTTCCAATGACTTGGTTGTCGCCAAAGTTGCAAATCTTTTTGGTAAACATGTCACCAATGTTCATTACACCAGCAATTACTTGAAGCAATTGGATTGGAGCTTGAGCTCCTTCCCTTACAACTTGTTCATTTCCAGCTATGCTTCTTCCCACTCATCCAGGGCTGCAATTCTTGTCTATAGATGGGTTTTTAAAAATGGGTTTGAGAGTAAAGACAGAGGAGGAGGGAGTGGGGTTAGATTGATAGGGTTAGAGATTGGTTTTAGAGATAAAGGGAGATGAAAGGTTAGGGATGTTTATGGAATTATGAATAAAAATGTAATAATTGATTATTTTTGTCGAACAAAATTTATCTTATATGGGTATAACTTTAATTTTAATTTTTCATGGTCAGTTTTGTCAGCATCTGAATCTTTCATAATTAAAAATGACTATTTATTCTAAAAAAAAATTTACTAACTAAAATTTCTCGTTGTTGATGATTGGTGAACCGACATTTATACAAAAAAAAAAAGTG
>NC_029787.2:113342789-113347676 GCF_000816755.2 Arachis ipaensis
CGAAGTTCCCAAACCATCCTAAGTCACACGGGCGAGTCCACGACGATAGCGGGGGCATACTGCATGACGACTGAAGGTTTATAATTTATATTAAAAAAATAATAAATAATAATTTTTTCATAAACAAATATTCGAGCAAAGAGTGACTTGTGACGCGAAGAATAACTGAATAACCGAACGTGGCGTGGGATGGGTTGGTGAAATAAAATGTGAATTAGTTACAAAAAGGGGTGACAAAGAGGAAAACGGACTTCCATTGAAATTGAAGTCCTTCTTCACTCAGACTTCGAAGGGTTCAAACTCTTGTCAACGCGCGCTCACTCACTCTCTCACACTCTTCTCTCTCTCTTACCCTTCACCTCCGAAACGGTGTTCTCACTCTCACATCTATCTCACCGCACTTCTCTCTACACATTTTTCCTCTTGTCTCTTTCTTTCGGATTTCTGTTCTTGCGTCTTGGATCTCGCTTCAAAATATATAATGCGCATACAGAGACTCTACCATCATTCAAAACCACAATGTGATTCTCCGATCCCTTAGCTTTGATCACAGGTACGAACAATAACGCGTGAATTTCTACAATAATCAATCCAAGATTTTATAAACATATTCAAACATTCTCACGTTCTTGGACGGTAGTAACCATTTCTTGCAATATAATGCATATTGATTGATAATTTAACTTGGATTTTGTGTGGGAGGAGTGAATTAAGTAACTGAGTGGTTGAGTGAGAACGGCAGGAAGAAGAGGATACGGAATAGAGAGATAGATCTACACGGTATAAACAGAGCGAGGCACGTACATAAAGAAGAATGTCGCAACTAGACCGAGTAATGCCGCCGCCCACGTTGGTGAGGCGGGGTTCAAGGAGTGCCTCCACCACCTTCAACATGGAGGTTTTCGACAACGAAGTGGTGCCGTCCTCACTCGCCTCCATTTCTCCCATTCTACGTGTCGCCAACGAGATCGAAGCCGAGCGTCCCAGGGTTGCCTATCTATGTACGTAACGGATCGATCATTATAATAATAATAATAGTAATAATAGTGATTTCGTGTTATTGAATTTTGAAATATGATGTGCAAATTAATGTTGCTGAGCGCGTAATGATGATTGGCAGGTAGGTTCTATGCCTTCGAGAAAGCGCACAGGCTGGATCAGACCTCCACCGGCCGTGGCGTTAGGCAGTTCAAGACGCTGCTGCGGCAGCGATTAGAGAGGGTAAGCCTGTAGTTTCATTTGTTTCGATTTTATCAACTGACTCTGCATTATGCATTTCAAGCGTGAATGAGGACTGCTGAGGCTTGAGTATGACTGTATGAGTATACCGTGCGTGAAACAAACACAGCACATGAATGCTCTAATCTCCCTTCATGCAAGAAGTCCATGCATATATTAGATTAAACATCTAGGTATACAGTAAAATCAATTATTAAAATTAATTATTAATATAAAATATATTAAAATATTAAATATATATTAAAAATAAATTAAATAATATATATTTATATATAAATATATGATATTTAATTTTTAGTGTGTATATAGTATTTTTGATAATTACAAATTAGAAAAAGTTTATTTTATTAGTGATTAATAAGTTTTGTTATTATTTTTCAAATGCTATTTATATGTAGTCTAACTAAGCATATCCACCGCTCAATATTTTATTTGTAGATATTAATAGGTATTCTGTATTTTTAATCTATTTTTCAAAAAGCATTCATTATATAATTTATGAAAAACGATCTTACCTCTTCGAAGAGTTTGTTCCGTGATAGCGATGGGATTCAGGAACTCCATCGGGTTTCTTGGGAAAATTCTTTCGGAATAGGGGAGGTCTTCTTGAGGAACTGAAGCAATCAGCTCTGATCTATTCCCATGAACTGAAAACGGGAAAGGAAAATATTTGTAACGAGCAGCATTTCTTTTTCCGCAGAGAAGAGCTGCCATTTTATTATTACTGTAACTTACATAATTTCTTCAACTCTAGGATAATGCAACTAGTCTTCCCTCTCGAGTTAAGAAGACAGATGCAAGAGAAATCCAGGCTTACTATCAGCAATACTATGAACATTATGTCAGAACTCTTGATCAAGCTGATCAGGCAGACAGGTTACGAGTTTTCGTAGTTCTTATAATGAAGTATGAATTGTGCCTCTTTAATTGTTGCTTGTGGCGGATTTTGTAAGTTGCGTCTGATATGACGTAAGCTTTTACCTCCCCCTCCATGGTAAATGGTTACTTTTTTCATTGCCCCTGAAATCGAAATTGTTTTGCAGAGCCCAGCTCAGTAAAGCTTATCAGACTGCCGGGGTGCTTTTTGAAGTGCTTTGTGCTGTTAATAAGACTGAGAAAGTCGAAGAAGTAGCTCCTGAGGTTGGTCTACGTTCATATCCTTTCAGTTTTTATTTTGTTCTAAAATGGGTGTTTCGTCCCTCTTTTTATCATTTCAATATTCAGATCCTGGAGCGTAAATTTTCTTTTGCAGATTATCGCGGCTGCCAGAGATGTCCAGGAAAAAAAGGAAATTTATACACCTTATAATATCCTTCCTCTGGATTCTGCTGGTGCTTCTCTACCCATTATGCAACTTGAAGAGGTATTGCTTCTGCTGGTGCTTCTCTACCCATTATGCATCTGTGTTTTATTTGGATTGCACTGAGTTCTTGGACTTTCTTTCCTTATTAGGTTAAAGCTGCTGTTTCTGCGCTATGGAACACACAAGGCTTGAACTGGCCTAGTTCTTTCGAGCAACAAAGACAGAGAACAGGAGACCTAGACTTGCTTGATTGGCTTAAAGCCATGTTTGGTTTCCAGGCATGTATTTTGACCAACACGCAATGCTAGAGGAGAATGATTTATTATTCTTTACATTTTTTTTTTGTATAATCTGCTTAAATTTTTATTGCATATGGTAAATTTGTGTGCAGAGGGACAACGTCAGGAATCAGAGAGAGCATTTGATTCTGCTTCTTGCTAATTCTCATATAAGGCTACACCCTAAACCTGAGCCTCTAAACATGGCACGTACCTGTCTTGCATTTGGCTTTGGCCTATAGTTTTTATTCTGCTGTTTCTTTCTATTAATTTATTTTTATTTTTATTTTTATTTTATTTTATTTTATTTGAATGAATTGCAGCTCGATGATCGTGCTGTTGATGAAGTGATGAAAAAGCTTTTTAAGAATTATAAAAAATGGTGCAAATTCTTGGGACGAAAACATAGTTTACGGTGAGGCATAACAGTATATCCATCAGTGAACACTTGTGCTTCTTTTATTAGCTCATAAAATTTAATGGTCACTTTTATCATGTTCTCTTATATAGACTTCCTCAAGGTCAGCAAGAGGTGCAACAGAGGAAGTTGCTTTATATGGGCTTGTACCTTCTCATCTGGGGTGAGGCGTCCAATGTTCGCTTCATGCCTGAGTGCCTATGCTACATATTTCACAACGTGAGTGTACAAATTAATCTGCGCATGGTTCATTTTGTTTGTGCTTGTATCTCATGTAAATGTGCTATCATTGTTTTTCTACTGTAATCCTTGTTTTTAAGTAATGTTTTGCTCTGCTAATAATGGCCAATTCTAACTTCAGATGGCATATGAACTACACGGTCTAATGGCTGGAAATGTCAGCATTGTTACGGGTGAAAATATCAAACCTTCTTATGGTGGTGATGAAGAGGCATTTCTCCGCAAGGTTATAACTCCCCTCTACCGAGTAATAGACACGGTATGCTTTTGTTTTATCAAAGACATTGCAATAGTCAAGTACTTATATTCTCTAGGTCACTACGCCCTTAGTAATCCAGTTAATTAATACAGGAAGCCAAGAGGAGCAGAAATGGAACGGCTCCTCACTCAGCATGGTGCAACTATGATGATCTAAATGAGTATTTCTGGTTTGTTTCCTTTTTGTATTTTATCTTTGAATGACTTTTTGGTCGTCAGTTGTTATTGAATTTATTTTATTTATTTATTTTGTGCAATGTGTTGCAGGTCACCTGATTGCTTTTCTCTTGGATGGCCAATGCGTGATGATGGTGAATTTTTTAAATCGACAAATGATTGGGTATAAGTATACACTTTCTACAAAATTACTTATCCGATTGTAAAATACTACTTATTTAATTCTCAACTTATAAAAATGTAATATTAGGGAAGAAAGGGTGTTCCAAGAAAATCTGGAAAAACAGGGAAATCAAATTTTGTTGAGACGCGATCATTCTGGCACCTCTTCCGCAGTTTTGATAGACTTTGGACCTTTTTTATACTGGGTTTACAGGTATTTTCTTTTTCAATAGAAGGAAACGCTTAAGCCAATATTTTCCTATATTTATCGTCATAATATATAAAAGAAGAATCCAAATTAATATTATAGGAATGAATGACATATAAACTTTTAAGTTTTAACTTTTATATAAAATTTATCATGTCATTTATTATAATATGACTATGTTGCGTGTTTACCAAAATCAGCCATTAAACTTAATTATTAGTATAAAATAAATGTTAAAATATAAATATATAATAAAAATAAATTAAATCACATATATATTTATATAATTTTTATATATAAAAATTAATTCTTTTAGCTTCGCGGAACACGCCGATTTAAATCAGTTGTGGGTAATTTGGTTGCATAATGCTCTGGGATTCTTATTACAGGTGATGTTCATTATTGCATGGGACGAGATTTCACTGATGGATATCTTTCAGAAGGATGTCTTATTTAATCTCTCTAGTATATTCATCACAGCATCCATTCTTCGCTTACTTCAAAGTATGCACATTTACTTAAGTTGCTCTTGTCAAAGTGAACCTATTTATATCTGTTTGGAATCATTAAAAACAACTTTTTTTTTTTATTTTTTTAAATGATC
>NC_029787.2:113347782-113348781 GCF_000816755.2 Arachis ipaensis
GGAGATAAACCTTTTCACTAATCATTATGTGGTTGAAGCAGCCAGATTTTTCATTTTTACATTTCCCTTTTCTTAATTTTTTTTACTGTCCTATTTTTCTTCTTCGTATTGTCATAGAAACTTACTATTTCTTGTCTTCATTCGTTATTTTGATTTAGGTATCCTGGACCTGCTCCTGAACTTTCCAGGCTATCATCGATGGAAATTCACTGATGTGCTAAGAAATATTCTTAAAGTCATTGTCAGTCTTTGTTGGGCTATCATTCTTTCGGTCTTCTATGTGCATGCCATCAAGGGTGCCCCTCAAGCTCTCAAGCAGCTGCTTTCCTTTCTTGATCAAATAGAGGGCAATCCACCGTTGTATATCTTTGCAGTTGCATTGTATATGCTTCCAAATCTACTAGCAGCTATACTCTTTCTTTTCCCAATGCTCAGGCGTTGGATTGAAAACTCAGACTGGCACATAGTTAGACTCTTCTTGTGGTGGTCTCAGGTACTCATGTTGTCTTATTCTCTAACGTATTGAACTATTTCTGTTCATTGTTAGATGATATATGTTGAAAAATTTTCGGTTTGTAAGAAACTTCTCATGTAGTTATTTGTTATTTTGAACGTAATGAAAAATTTCAACCTGAGCCTAGAAATCAATGTGGGGAACGGTTTCTTAAGTGAGTATTATTGACATGGAAAAGACTGATCTCTTTCATATGAAGAACATTATGCTAATATTACCTTGTATTGGTAAGGACTGTTCCAGTAGGGATGTTATTTTTAGACCCTACATTGTAATTATCAGTAATGCATACTGACTTGTAGCATGATACTGTCAATTTTCCCTGAACACGCAAATGCTATGAGTCAGTGACTCTTTCAAATGGAGTAGTTGTCATGAATCTGTAGCGCTATTTTCTCCCATATGTTTTGAATACACAAATACTATATGAGCCAGTGACCGTTAGTCATATAAAAAACATATATTTGGCATAATAGACTGGTTAA
>NC_029787.2:113348788-113357749 GCF_000816755.2 Arachis ipaensis
TCTGAATGATTTGTTTTTCTCCCCCTGCAGCCAAGGATTTATGTTGGAAGAGGAATGCACGAAAGCCAATTTGCTCTCCTAAAGTAAGTTTCATGCAAACTATTTTACTGAAGTAATTATTGGATTGTCCCCTTGGTTATTGTCTGAAAATTGTCCCATCATTTATGTTCCATTTTTGAATGCCAGGTACACTATTTTCTGGGTCATACTATTGGCTTCCAAATTTGCGTTCAGCTATTTTGTCCAAGTAAAAACGCTACATGTGCAGTACTTGTTACTTATAAACTAAGCTTGTGAAGTTATTGGGCCTTGTTAAGATTTTAACTGCTTTATCTATCTTCAGATAATACCTCTGATTGAGCCAACAAAGTTAATAATGGCCATTAAACATGTTGACTATGGTTGGCACGAGTTTTACCCCGATGGTATTTTCCTCCCCCTCCTGCTCCTTTTCTTCTTTTTTTGTCCCTTCACGATTACCTTGTATTGTAGCATGCTATTCATTTTATTGATCTAATATTTTCTGGTCTATGCAGCTCGAAATAACTATAGCGCAGTTATTGCACTCTGGGCTCCTGTACTCATGGTGCATGCTATATGTCCATGTTTATGTTCATATATTAATCTTTTCACTTGTTCAGATGAGTTATCACAAATTTTATGTCGTTATTTGAATTTTCAATACAGGTTTATTTCATGGATGCACAAATTTGGTACGCAGTCTTCTCAACTTTGTACGGTGGTATTATTGGAGCCTTTGATCGTCTAGGAGAGGTAATAATCAATTTTATCATATTACTAGCAATGTCTGAGGAGTATTTGCGATCAACTAATGCAGACTTGCGCATCTAACTAAAAATTGAACTTATTTAATCAAGATGAAAAATGATTAGGATCCTTTTGGATACATAGTACTGGATCATCATCTTCTTATGTTTTTATGAACTTCTGAACTAGTAAAGAAACTTGGACCTTAATTTTCAGTTATGGACCAAATTCTAGGAGAGGCCACTATCAATTTTATCCTTTCTTTAGCTTGCTATTTCTGAACAGGATTTGTAATAAATAATCTTTTCGACTTTCTACATTTTTGCAACACACACTCACATACTAAAAATCAAACATACAGTAATCAATTTGAGAAATTTAAAGGAGCAATTTGGAGACATATGATACTGGATAATCATTTACAACAGTTTTATGAATTCCAAAGTCTTCAACTTGTTGATAAACTTGGACTTTCCTCTTCATTTAAGGGTGAACTTGAGATGGGAAAACTTTTTATGGAATAATCAGCTCACAGTAATGCTGTGATAGTCAGTTACTGTTGTTATCCATTTGGTTTTACAGATACACACTATGAGCATGCTGAGATCACGGTTCCAGTCATTGCCTGGCGCATTCAACACATACTTGGTTCCTTCCCAAAAGAAGCAAGGAAAGAAATTCTCTTTCTCAAAGAAATTTGATGAGGTCTACTACATTTTCATTGCTTAGTACATTAAAAATAAATCTCTTTATTCTCTTCACTTCAATTTCCATGCTTGTATAGATTTCTGCTAGCAGAAGAAGTGAAGCTGCCAAATTTGCCCAATTATGGAATGAAATTATTTGCAGTTTTCGTGAGGAAGATCTCATTAGTGATAGGCAAGGCCTCAAAGCATATGTCTTTAGTTGCTCTTACCTGGCTTCTATTACTTTCTCCTTGATCCTTATTTGCTATGCTCATCACTTATTACTAAGTGCTTGCATAATCCAGGGAAATGGACCTTTTGCTGGTTCCTTACTCTTCAGATTCTCGACTGAAAATAATTCAGTGGCCACCGTTTTTGCTTGCAAGCAAGGTCTGTATAACTGGATTTTAATATTTTTATGTTTGACCAGCTCATGTTATTGACTGTAGCCTTTACAGATTCCTGTAGCTCTGGATATGGCAACTCAATTTCGAGGAAAGGACTCTGATCTTTGGAAGCGCATAAGTGCAGATCAATATATGAAGTGTGCTGTGATCGAATGTTATCAATCTCTTAAACATGTTCTTCATGATTTGGTTGTCGGGGAAAATGAAAAGAGGTATCATTAAGGATTCTTTTTTCTTTTTTTTCTTTTTTGTGCTGATACAAAGGATCATTCTATACTTCATATAAGCTATTTGTTTTTTTTTTCTTAAGTACACATGTGATTGAAGATGCCTTATGAAATTTCATTAAAATTGAATCATTATCAGCACTTATGAATTTATTGTGCTGGAACAGGATAATTTCCATCATCACTAAAGAAGTTAAGAACAACATATCAAAGAATACACTTACTGCCAATTTCCGAATGAGCTTTTTACCTTCCCTTTTTAAAAAGTTTGTGGAGCTTGTGGAAATCTTGGTGAGTCATTTAGAGAATATGCATCTCTAATCTCTATTCTTTCTTATATTCGCCTTTAGGCAACAATAACTGTATTTGGTCACATTTTTTAACTTATTGAGAGAGACATATACTCAGATTAGTTATTGGAGTCAATCTAAAGCTTAATTTTCAATTTTTTTTTCTCGCATCTCAGTTATTGTGAACTAATTTTTCTCAAACTAAGTATTAAGTTTTTTATTTAAGAGATAGTATTTGGAAAACTTGTGCCATGCTTTCTTATCACAGAAAGATGCGGATCCATCCAAGCGAGGTACAGTGGTAGTTTTGCTGCAAGACATCTTAGAAGTGGTTACTGATATGATGGTCAACGAAAACAGGTTTGTTTCACTTAACTGAATTGAATTTCAAATATGTTAGTTATTAATTAATATGATAACAATACTTATGACTCTTCCATTAAAATTAACAATATCTTTTAATTGTGTTGCTCATAAGTGAGTTGGCAGAACTTAATCAAAGTAGTAAGGATACTGGACGACAAGTTTTTGCTGGTACTGAGGTAAAACCTGCTATATTGTACCCTCCTGTGGTTACAGCACAATGGGAGGAACAGGTACTTAATAATGAAATCACCATCGATTTCTTTTTTCTTTTTCTTGATTAAGCAATGATGATACGGTTGTTTCAGATAAGACGTCTTTATCTATTATTGACTGTGAGGGAATCTGCCAATGAGGTTCCAACAAACGATGAAGTACGGAGAAGGATTGCATTCTTTTCCAATTCATTGTTCATGGAGATGCCACGTGCTCCACGTGTCCGGGAAATGCTCTCATTCAGGTCTGGTGCAGTTTCCTTAATATTCGGCCACAAAGATATATGTCCATCTTGTTCATAGGGAAAATGAGGCTCTTATTGTGCACACAAAACTACGCAAATTAAATGTCAACATCCTCGCAGCTAAGCCATGTCTATCCGTGTTATATGATGTTTACTTTATCTGTGATGACTTCAACTGTTGAAGGATTATCAGATATCTCAAATATCAAGCATAAAATCTTTGTTAAGTTGTAGGATATTTTTATTTGTCAAGGAGCTAGTGATGCATAAAATTCAAATGGGATGCACTCTAAGGCTGTGTTGTGCTTATGGAGCTCTTTTTCTTCTCTTCAGTGTCCTAACGCCATACTATAGTGAAGAGACTGTATTTTCTAAGAATGACCTTGAGATTGAGAATGAAGATGGCGTGTCAATCATATATTACCTGCAAAAGATCTTCCCTGGTTAGTGATAATTCACAATATAGCTTTGACTGTATTCATTCCATTTTCCTTTTTTGGGTACATACTGTATTTTGATAAGTGAGGGTTCAGTTCTCACTTTAAAAACAAACCCCACTATTCTCCATTTTGATAATTTAGTAATTTTTTGCCAGATGAGTGGAATAACTTCATGGAGCGACTTGAATGTAAGAAAGATAGTGAGGTATGGGAGAAAGATGAGAATGTATTGCAGTTACGTCACTGGGCGTCGTTGAGAGGACAAACTCTTTGTAGGACAGGTACATGATGATGACTCCCCTTCCCCGCCTCTCATACTGGATTTCATCGACTAATATTTTTCACTTAATATAGTTAGGGGAATGATGTACTACCGGCGGGCTATAAAGCTCCAGGCATTTCTTGATATGGCTAACGAACAAGGTGATATTAAGCGTTTTTTTCAAAATTTCCTCACTTATGTATAATCCGCTAGAAAGAAAAAGTAGTAGTTATCTCCCCAAGATGATTTCATGATTTTTTCACTGTCACGTGGGCAGAAATACTCGATGGCTATAAAGCTATTACAGTTCCATCTGAGCAAGATAAAAAGAGTCATAAATCCCTATATGGCAATTTAGAGGCCATGGCTGACATGAAATTCACATACGTTGCTACCTGTCAAAACTATGGGAATCAGAAGCGCAGTGGAGACCGTCGTGCAACAGATATCCTAAATTTGATGGTTAAGTATGTTCTCCTGTCAATAAATTAAGTTGTGTTTCCTATATCCAGTATGATGGTGTATATTTAGCTTTAATTTCCCAAATCCACTTCATTTGTAGCAATCCCTCGCTTCGTGTTGCATATATTGACGAAGTTGAAGAAAGAGAGAGAGAGGGTGATAAAGTACAGAAAGTTTATTATTCTGTACTGATCAAATCTGTAGACAATCTTGACCAAGTAAGAGCATCTTGATATAAAAAGAAGTTTTGTTAATTACTGGCGGTTACTTTAGTATTAATTACTTTTGTATCTTCTCCGAAGGAAATATTTCGAATTAAACTTCCTGGTCCGGCAAAGTTAGGAGAAGGAAAGCCTG
This sequence comes from Arachis ipaensis, assembly GCF_000816755.2. Classification (NCBI taxonomy): domain Eukaryota; kingdom Viridiplantae; phylum Streptophyta; class Magnoliopsida; order Fabales; family Fabaceae; genus Arachis; species Arachis ipaensis. The sequence goes on from NC_029787.2 coordinate 113,353,511, forward strand.
AAAACCAAAATCATGCAGTTATTTTTACCAGGGGGGAAGCTCTTCAGACTATTGACATGAACCAGGTAAAACATTATACATTTTGAAACTCGTTTACGGTTATTTGGGGCATTTTAAACCAGGGCATTTGAAAATTTACTCTAGGATAACTACTTAGAAGAAGCTCTGAAGATGCGTAACCTTCTGGAAGAATTTCATGAGGATCATGGAGTGCACCCACCTAGCATTTTAGGTGTACGTGAACATATCTTTACTGGCAGGTGATGAACTACTTTGAGCTTACACATTGCCATCTTCAGATCCATATTACTTAATTTCATGACCTGTTACAGTGTCTCCTCCTTGGCCTGGTTTATGTCAAATCAAGAAACTAGCTTTGTCACTATTGGTCAGAGAGTTCTTGCAAGACCCCTGAAGTAAGTTTTTATTTCTCCCCCCCCCCAAGTGATTACATTATGTTTATGACAGGACAAATTGGTGATGTGTAATCCATGTCACGTACTCCATTATAGTAGGAGAATGCTTGGTTGATGTAGTAGCAGTTATTAACTTAACTGTTTAAAGTGCTTGTTTTTCCTGTGAGATAACTAAGCACCTCCTCACAAGCACATGACTATTACTGCTTCACAAATTTAGGCAACATTTTAACTGAAATCAACTCTAAATTTAAAGCATTTAAAATTAATTTATCCAGTTAACTTATTCAAAGTATAGTTAATCCTATTTTATCTTACTGATGAACTTTGTGCTTCCTCCCTATGTCTTGTTTGATTTTCTTGTTTAAATGACATCTCCTCTGCCATTTGAACGTTTGGAGACAATAATCATCAATATCTTCTACATTGTTGCAAGCAAAGAAGGAATTTGGGGGTGGAAAAAGGGGAATACATGTAATACAGAATACACATCATCCAGCTTATGATTTAGTTTTTCGATTGTAGGGTTCGGTTCCACTATGGTCATCCTGATGTTTTTGATAGAATTTTCCATTTCACCCGTGGAGGATTCAGCAAGGCTTCTCGTGGCATCAATTTAAGTGAGGATATATTTGCTGGTAATGCTTTTGAAACATCTTTTTAGCAATGACTTATCTTTGTTTCTTTCTTCTTATTCTATTTTATCTTTTAGCTGGTATGTATTTGATATTTCTTTATTGGCCTTGTATCGTATGGCTTTGTCTATGTAGGATTCAACTCAACACTAAGACGTGGAAACGTTACTCATCATGAATATATCCAAGTTGGAAAGGGTAGAGATGTTGGCCTCAATCAAATTTCTCTTTTTGAAGCAAAGGTGGCCTGTGGTAATGGAGAGCAGACACTAAGCAGGGATATATACCGGCTGGGGCATCGATTTGATTTTTTCCGAATGCTATCATTCTATTTTACAACTGTTGGATTTTATGTCAGCTCTATGGTAATGCTTAATGCTTTTGTTTAGGATTAATCAGAAAATTATCAAACATCTTTCATATAAAATAAGTCCAACTAATTTAAATAGATTATGGAAAATATACTTCTGCTCACTTGCCTATATAATTTTCAGTTTTACACACCCTAAATCTTATCCTTTTTGCTTAATTAGCTAACCCTGCATCTAGCACTAACGTTTTCTTCTGGTAATCACAGGCAGTGTCCCTTACAGTTTATGCTTTCCTATATGGAAAACTCTATCTGTCATTGAGTGGATTTGAAAATGCAATAGTTAAACTGGCAAGGAGAAGGGGCGACGATCCACTAAAGGAAGCAATGGCTTCACAAAGTCTTGTTCAGATAGGCCTTCTAATGACTCTGCCCATGGTTATGGAAATAGGACTAGAAAGAGGGTTCAGAACTGCTATAGGTGACCTCATAATAATGCAGCTGCAGCTAGCACCCGTTTTTTTCACTTTCTCACTAGGATCGAAGATGCACTACTTTGGGCGCACTCTGTTGCATGGAGGGGCAAAGTACAGAGCAACTGGGCGTGGTTTTGTAGTTCGTCATGAGAAGTTCGCAGAGAATTACAGGATGTACTCGAGGAGCCACTTTGTAAAAGGGTTAGAGCTTGCTGTCTTGCTTATGTGTTATAAGCTTTATGGATCAGCAGCTCCTGATTCAACTGCATATCTTCTTCTCTCAGGGTCAATGTGGTTTTTGGTTTGTTCCTGGTTGTTTAGTCCTTTCCTTTTCAATCCATCAGGATTTGAGTGGCAGAAGATAGTTGAGGACTGGGATGACTGGACAAAATGGATGAATAGTGGAGGTGGTATTGGTGTTCCTGCTACCAAGAGCTGGGAATCATGGTGGAATGAGGAACAAGAGCATTTGCAATTCACTGGGTTATTGGGGAGGACTTCGGAGGTGATTCTTGCCCTGCGTTTCTTTGTCTATCAGTATGGAATTGTGTATCATCTAAATATAGCTAGAGGTGACAAAAGCATCATGGTAATTATGCTTTCCAATTCAATTTTATTTTACATTTTCATGTCAAACTCTTAGCATCTGGACCTCAGGGCTTAATTGCTTTAACACATGTTGGACGAAGAAACTCCTTGGTTATAGGTGAAGTTAGTCTTTTATCGAAAACACCCTCCCTGTTTACCCAATATAAATAAATAAATAATTCCCTCCCCGGTGAACAAAGCAGAAAATGGAAAAGAAATACTAAACACAAACACAAGTTTACATATAAAGGAGATCTTTCTAACGTTCATTTCTCTCCAGGTTTATGGTCTGTCCTGGCTAGTCATAGTAGCTGTTATGATCATTTTGAAGGTTGGTATTTATTGATATATGAAAGTTTGTTTTGAGTTAGTAGAGAATTTTTTACCATTGAGCTTAAAATAATTAATAATTTCATTATTAATAAACAGCTTGATAATTATCTTAGTAATTAACCCGTGGCATACCGGCATCTGAAATTGCAGATTGTGTCTATGGGTAGGAAGAAGTTCAGTGCTGATTTTCAGCTGATATTTCGTCTCCTCAAACTGCTTTTGTTCATTGGAAGCATTGTCGCTCTAGTCTTGATGTTTACTCTACTTAGTCTCACAGTTCAAGACATTCTTAGGAGCCTCCTAGCTTTTTTACCAACAGGATGGGCACTTATACAGGTGATTTGTTTTTAGTGGTCATTGGCTCTTGCTTTGTCTGCTCATGCTGAAAATATATTTGATTGCCTCAAAGTTATTGCTGTTTATATTAAATCCCAAAACCATGTAAGCCGACTTGATTAATTTATGCAATCAGAGAAGATTCTCTCGTGATTTATGTTGCTGTTATCTTTATATGAGCAGATATCTCAAGCATGTAGGCCATTGGTGAAGGCAATTGGAATGTGGGGGTCCGTCAAAGCTTTATCAAGAGGGTATGAATACGTGATGGGATTGCTTATCTTTGGACCAGTGGCCATATTAGCTTGGTTCCCGTTTGTTTCAGAATTCCAAACTCGGCTGCTATTCAATCAAGCGTTCAGCCGAGGACTTCAAATCCAGCGTATTCTGGCGGGTGGAAAGAAGCATAAATAATCCCTTGTAACATACACAGGATAATACCAAACAATACGAAAGACGACGGTACCATATCTCAGGTACCAGGTTTAGGCAATTATAACAGCAGATATCAACACTGAGATTGTACAGTAGAACTTAGAATTAACCTTAGGCAGCAGCGATGTTATGTTGTACCAACAAAAGAAAGTGCAGTGGCATATATAATTTTGCGATATGATAGTCTCTCAAGTTCATCTAGGCCCAAGTAGTTTCGATACAATTTTTTTTCATCTTCCTGAGCTAATAATAGCTGTTTCAGTTTCACTAATCCCACCCAATTCCTTTTATCATACCAATTGTTTAAACGAAGTGGTTATGAATTCCATCTAACTATCTATTTTTATATTTATTATATAAAAGTTGATGTCACCAACAAAAGAAAGTGCAGTGGCATATATAATTTTGCGATATGATAGTCTCTCAAGTTCATCTAGGCCCAAGTAGTTTCGATACAATTTTTTTTCATCTTCCTGAGCTAATAATAGCTGTTTCAGTTTCACTAATCCCACCCAATTCCTTTTATCATACCAATTGTTTAAACGAAGTGGTTATGAATTCCATCTAACTATCTATTTTTATATTTATTATATAAAAGTTGATGTCAATAATATAATTTTGTAAATTTTTTATATAATAATAATTAAATATAATACATATTATTACTCTATTAAATAAAAAAATAACAGTTAAATATAATTAATAATTAG
>NC_029787.2:113382501-113386099 GCF_000816755.2 Arachis ipaensis
TCCAAATTCGATCTCTGGGTCCTCCCACGGAACGGTCACTGAATCCGATAGTCCCAGGATTGGGCCATCCTCACGGCCCAAAATGGATTAATAACTTTCAAAATCTTAACCCAACATTCAAATTCAAATTCCTCCCTTATCTTAGCTAAATAGAGATAAGATAAAATAACTACCACCAGCTATATAAAGGGGAGCCAAAGGCCCCTTCAGGTACGTTACTCATTCTACATGCATATATCTCTTAGATCTATTCTGACTTGAGTGTCGAAGTGTCTTTGCAGGTACCCACCCTCATTGCTCCAGTCAGACAATCCAATGACCATCTCGACTCGCAAGTCTCCGATCCGTCTCAACCCGTACCAGAGACTTCTAGTACATTGGCGCTGTCTATGGGGATTGCTAAGTCTTGGTGGCATGACGGAGAATCTCGAGGAGCAATCCTCAAGCCATCACCACGACTCAAACCCGCGAAGCCTAACACCCGAACTTCGGGATAGCATCCCCCTACCCGAGCACCCGATGGCCTAGGAGAAAAAGCAATCTAGATAATCCAAAAGCTTGGCCTCATAGTGCAAAACCTCGAAGGTCGAGTCACGTCCAAGGAGCGATATCGTTCGGAACACGCAAGCCAAGCAACCTCCAGGATCCGATTGCATTGTGAGATCAGGAACGACAGGTCACCCGAACAACAACACGGCAAACGATGCAACCGAAACGTCTCCAAAGATCCGGAATGCCAATGCAACAAGGACGACTGAAGACACTACCGGGATGCCAAGCGAACACGAAGCGAGCATGTGATAATGGGAGCCACCCCATTCACGGAGAAAATCCTGAAAGCCAAACTTCCAAAGGTCTTTGACAAGCCCACTGATATGAAATACGATGGGACGAGGACCCACAGAAGCACCTCAGGGCCTTTGAGGCCAGGATGAACCTAGAGGGAGCCGCCAATGCAGTTTGATGCAGGCCTTCCTGGTAACTTTCACCGGCCCCGCGATCAAATGGTTCAACGCCCTCCTAACGGCTCCACAGCCAGTTTTGATGATGTCTCCAAAAATTTTATGGCACAGTTCACCACTAGGATTACCATAGCAAAACATCCGATCAGTCTACTCGGAATCACTCAAAGACAAGATGAATCTACGAGGAAATACCTCGACAGGTTCAACGACGAATACCTAACGATTGACGGACTCACAGATTCGGTAGCCAGTCTTTGTCTGACCAGTGGCCTTATGAATGAAGACTTCCGGAATCACCTTACCACCAAACCAGTCTGGACCATGCACGAAATCCAAAATGTCAGAGAGAATACATAAACAACGAAGAGGTAAGCCAAGCCGTGGCCGCCAATAAACAGTAGCACAAAAACTCGTAGCAACCCACCACCAAAAGATACCCCAAAAGAACACTTCAAATGCGTTGCCCCTAGCCATCCGTCCAGGGTAGGAAAGTTCATGAACTACTACCCCTATTTGTCCCTATCACAGAGATCTATTACCAACTAGCAAAACGAAGCATCCTCCCGAAGGCGCGACAACTAAAGGAACGGACAGGCGGCAACAAGAGTCTATACTGCGATTACCACCGAGGATACAGACATAAAATCCAATATTGCTTCGATCTAAAGGACGCTCTCAAACAAGCCATCCAAGATGGCAAACTCCCCGAATTCACCAAAATCATCCGAGAACCCAGGAAAGCTAAAAGAGAAAGATCACCAGAACGCGAAGGATGCAACCCCAAGATGATACGACAGGCACCCTAAGAGAGTCTAGGGATCGACCCCACCATAATAGTAAACGTAATCACAGGAAATGACGCACTAGAAAGGTCAAAGTTAGCACTAAAAATGGATCTCAAAGTCCTAGCCATAAAAAATCAAGCACAAACTCTTTAGTTTCAGCAGCCATCACGTTCTCTCCCGATGACTGCCAACACGGCACCTCGGTGGAAGACGCCCCCTTCGCCATCTCGGCAAGGGTCAGGACTGGACTGGTGAAAAGAATATTGGTCGACACCGGAGCTGATTCCAACATCCTCTTCAGAGGAGCCTTCAATAAGCTAGGTCGCTGATATGAAAGTCTACAAAGTCACCGCAATAGGGTGACCGAAATCGGGGACAACTTCCTCAAACTGGACAGTTCCATAGTGTTATCACTAACCATCGGAACTGGAAGCCAGAGGAAAACCATGCTCTCTGAATTTGTGGTCTTCAAGGATTCCACCACTTACGACATCATCATCGGAATAAAGACAATCAACAATCTATCCGCCGTCATCTTCACCAAGTTCCTAATCATGAAGTTCCAGGCCGACAATGGCACCATCAGAACAATACAGGCCCTCTGCAAGAGATCCCAAGACGCGGAAGGCATCTTTCCCACTGACCTCGGCGCACGCCAAGACGGGCAACCCCGACTAGAACCGGAAGGAGACATGGAAGAACTGCAAATAGGCAGACCAAGGGTGAATTCACATTCATCAACAAAAACCTACCCTACGACCTAAAAGGCGACCTGGTTAAGCTTCTAAAGCAAAATAGGGACCTGTTCGCATTCACCTCGGCCGACATGCTAGGCATAGACCTTGATCTAATGTCTCACCATTTGACTGTAGATCCAAAAGGCAAACCAGTGGCTCAGAAGAGAAGGAAAATGTCCCCGACCGAGCATCTAAAGTCAGAAAACAAGTCAAAGTCCTGCTCGAAGCAAGCTTCATCCAAGAAATCCACTACACGACCTGGTTGGCCAACTTTGTACTAGTTAAAAAGGCAAACATCAAGTGGTGAATGTGCGTCGATTACATGGACTTGAACAAAGCTTGTCCTAAAGACGGCTTTACGCTACCAAACACCGACGGACTAGTAGACGCCACCTCGGGACATCAGTAGCTCAGCTTCATGGATGCCTACTCCAGGTAAAAACAGATACCCATGCACCGGCCTGACAAGGAGAAAACTGCGTTTGTAACTCTCGATTTGGCACGTGTTGTTACACGATCAAGCCCTTCAGGTTAAAGAATGTCCGGGCCACCTACCAAAGGCTCGCCACCAAAATCTTCAAATACCTCTCCGAAACAAAGCTAGAGGTTTACATTGATGACATGCTTGCCAAAACCCGAACTAGTGACGAGCTCATCGGCGACCTCGAACTCATACTGGAAACTTTGAACAAACACCAAATGCGCCTTAACCCAACAAAGTGCACTTTCGGGATGGAAGCTGGGAAATTTCTAGGCTTCATGATCACTCAACGGGGGGGTAGAGGCAAACCTGAAAAAATGCAAGGCCATTTTTGACCGAGCGATTGGCCACCTTTTCTCACTTCCTCGGGGCCTCGGCCCAGAGAGCCATCCCTTTCTTCAAACTCATGAAAAAGGGTATAACCTTTAAATGGAACTCGAGTGCACTTCAAAAAAGTATTGGCAGAACCCCCCCATACTCTCCAAACCCAGAATCGAGGAGACGATTTACCTTTATTTATCCATAACGGAGGAAGCACTAGCCACAACGCTCATCCGAAAAGACGAGCAAAAAATACAAAGTCCTGTGTACTTTATAAGTAAAGTCTTCCAAAGTGCAGAAACACGCTAC
>NC_029787.2:113386782-113398462 GCF_000816755.2 Arachis ipaensis
TGCCTTCGACAGTATTTCCAGGCCCACCCCATCACGGTCCGAATGGACCAGGTGGTTAGGCAAGTACTGCAGAAACTGGACCTCGCAGGATGGATGCTTGCATGGTCCGTCGAATGATCACAATACCAAATCGGATTTGAGGCCAAGAATGCTATTAAGGCCTAGTCCATGGCAGACTTCATAGCCAAAATAACCCCAAAAAATGAACCCGTAAAAACCTGGACGTTCCATGTTGATGGCTTTTTGAACACCAGCTCAAGAGGAGTAGGAATAATACTAGAAAATGAGAATGGAATCACCATGGAACAATCCATTCGATACGAGTTCCCGATCTCTACCAATCAAGCCGAATATGAAGCCTTCCTAGCTGGACTGACATTAGCCAAAGAAGTCAGCACAAAAGTGTTAGAGGTCTTCAGCGACTCCCAAGTAGTCATTAACAGAGGCTATCAAACACGGGACCCTTTGTTACAACAATATCTAGCCAAGGTGAAAGAACTGGTGGTCGAGTTCGACAGAGTAACCGTCCAGCACATTCCCAGAGAATGAAACGCAAGGGCCGACTAACTCTCAAAACTGGCAAGCAGCAAATTAGTCCTGGGAAATCGATCATTGATTTAGGATTTTATGAAGACACCGTCTGTGTCGGCCACAACCTCGGTCGACTTCCCAATCACAAGCCAGCACTCCCGGACTTTTGCAATTCTCCAATACCTCACTAACGGAAGCCTACCTAAGGATCCTAAGGAAGCAAAACGCATTAAACAGGAAGGAGCAAAGTACACCACGATAGCAGGGCAATTGTACAAGCGTGGACTATCACAGTCCCTCCTTAAATGCATAGAACCCGACGACACAGACTACATATTTCGCGAAATTCATGAAGGGTGTTACAGCCATCATGTCGGGGGGAAAAACCCTGGCTCAAAAGGTTATCCGAGCAGGGTATTTCTGACCCTCCATTATAAAAGACTCCCTCTAGCTAGTCAAACACTGCGACAAGTGCCAAATCCACGCCGACCTCCACTAGGCCGTCCTCCACCAACTCAGCATCATAACGGCAGATCGGCATTTCGAAACCTGGGAAATCGACTTCGTTGGTCCCTTCCCCATGGCTCCCAGACAGCTCCAGTACCTCATCGTCACCATTGACTACTACACCAAGTGGGTCGAAGCCGAGGCCTTAGCCAATATCACGGCCCCCAGTGTCAGAAGTTCTTCTGGAGACAAGTTATAACCCGATTTGAAATCCCTAAGATCGTGATCTCGGACAATGGGACCTAATTCGTGGACAAACGATTTAGGAAATTCATGGAAGGTCTCGACAGCTCACAGTAATTTAGTTCGATAGAGCATCCACAAACAAACGGACAAGTAGAAGTGGCCAACAAATTAACAGTAAAGGGCCTCAAAAAGCAACTAGACGAGGCCAAGGGCTTATGGGCTGAGGAACTCGGATCCATCCTCTGGTCGTACGGACTTCCCCTCAAACCTCAATTGGAGAAACCCCTTTCGGCTAACATACGGCCTAGAGGTCGTCATCCCAGAAGAAGTTGGGGATCCCAGTCCATGGAGAACCATGGGAGAAAACGACGAAGAGGCAGAGTGGGACCTCGCGGATGAGGTCAGGAGCATAGCACATCTATGGGCTCTAAAACAAAGGATAAGCCTAATGTACAATCATAGCTTGGTACGATGAGACTTTGGACCAGGAGACATCGTCTTACGATGAAACGACACCGGTCCCCCTACCCCCAGAGAAGGGAATCTCACGCCCAATTGGAAGGGCCCCTACCGGATCAAGACGGTAATGGGGAAAGGAGCGTATAAGCTCGAACGATTAGACAGGACCGAGCTTCCGAGATCCTGTAATGCCACTAACATGCGGCGCTACTACACGTAGGAGCATCTCCCAAGCGACAAGAATCAAGGTCGTTTAGATTATCTTTTATTTTTCTTCATTTTTTAAAATTTGTTTACTATTTTATCGCATATTTTCCTCATCGGGAACTCTTTCCTACCCATATAGGGAGGTTTTAACAAGGCCTAAACTTTAAATAAAATTCATTCTTTTTACATATATTCTGTCTCCAAAGCTTTGCCCTAACCGATGGCACGAACACACATGGCTACCCCCGGAGACCGATCACCCGCGAGGCCAAAACATAGATATCCACAAAACCAAACAAGTACATAACACGGCCCACAGGTCAACTATACGCACGGCCCACCAAGAGGCCACAAAAACATTCATAAAACCAAGAAAGTGGCCTAAAATGGCTTCAAAATAAAACAAAAAATAAAATAGTAACAGCCGAACAAACGGCTTACAAACCAACAAAGAAAATGTTATGCCAAAAATGGCTTACAAACTTAGAAAAATTACAAAAATTCACTCCAAGTCCACAGTTTGGCCATCCTTGACGATTCGAAACGCTCCCATACAGACACATCCACACCCAGAGCAAGGACCAAGGCTTGAGCCCTCACAGCCTCCTCGGCATCCGAAATCGCACCCTTGATATCCTCCAGCAACATCCCCTTCTCCTTCTTCAGCCTCGCCACCCGGCCTCTCAAATCCTTCGCCTTCGCAAGCAGAATGGCAGCCTTAGACTCGGCATCTGAGGCCCGTTTGCGTTTGCCTGCCAGCTGAGTGAGAAGCAAAGTTTCTACCTCAAAAAGACAGAGCAGTTCGGCCTCAGCATCCTTGTCGGCCTTCAGACGAGCCGACTCTGCCACCTCCAGCTTCTCCTTCAGCTTCCCAACATCTGCCTGGAACTGGCAAAGCCTTCCATCCAACAACCCCACCTGGTCTAGCATCGGCTCCGCCTTCCAAATGATAACATTGGAACGAAGGAGGGCCCGGTACACTGACTTTGCCTGGCCGACGACATCACAGTCGTGAAAAACTCCTTCGTATCAGAAAGGAGGTGCTGATCAATGAAAGCCGAAGCATCAAAACTCCGTTCCATCATGGAAGGCACTACCCTCTCCTCCTCTACATTCTCCCCGCTACTCCCTTCTGCCATTCTCCTCTGCTTCCTACTCGCCTCGGCAGGTGAAACCACAACAACCTCATCCTTGACCCCAGTGGCAACCGGCCTGAGCGAAGCAACACCACCTGCCCCGATCAAAACCAGGTCCTGAAAAACAGTTCGGGAATCCGCCAGAAGTTGAGACTGAGGTGTCGACGGCAAACCTTCCTCACCCTCCTCCTGGGCTATGTCAGCTTTCAACCTCACCAAGTTAGTTAACCCGCCTGCCATTTGAATTGAAAAAGCAAAAATAAAAAGCATAAGTCTCAAATCCGAGAAGCAAGGATTTACCAAAGGAATCATTTAAAAACACACACCAATATAAGCCTGGCACATCTCTGGATCACCCATGACGTCCCGAGGATTCAACGGCCGTTCTCCAAAAATTGACCACAAGACATCGGCAATGTCTTTATTCTCGGGAGAGAGCCCCTCGTAAGTAACACGCGTCAAGTACGACGCACCAGTGATGCGTGAGCATCTTTCCTATCTTTTCCTAGTGAGTTTGCATCTAATTTGTTGAGTTTAATTAAGAATTAATTATATTTTAGCCACTATGGATGCTATTTTGAGTTTTGTGCAATTTTATTTATTTTAGGTAGCATTCGGATGGATTTGATGAAGTTTCTGCAGAGAAAGAGAAGAAACCAAGAAGATGACCAGCGAATACCGACGCGGACGCATGGCTCACGCGACCGCGCGGAATGGAGGAGATCGCAATGACGCGATCGCGTTCCTGACGCGAACGCGTGGACTGGAATCTGCACAAATGACGCGAACGCGTGGACAACGCGGACGCGTCACGTGCACCATGTGCAGAAAACGCAGAAAAAACGCTGGGGGCGATTTCTGGACTTTTTTAACTAAATTTTCAGCCCAGAAAACACAGATTAGAAGCTGCAGAATGGACAGAACAAGTGGTCCCCACCCATCAATTGAAGATCTGTTAATTAATTCAAATTTAAATTCAAATCTTAAATTAGGAAAAGATATTATTTTAATTTTTAGTTTTAGATATTAGATTTTTAAATTTATTAGGATTAGTTATAAAAGGAGGAAGCTTTCCTTCCTTTGTAGAGGTCCTGGGGAGGATCCCATTCCATCCCAATTTACATTCCATATTCCATGAGCAACTAATCATCCATTGTTAAGGTTAGGAGCTCTGTCTATTTGTATGGATTGATTTTATTACTTTTTCTATTTTAATTTATGTATGGATTTAAATTTAAGAATTATTTTCGCTCTTTATTTTATGAATTTGGGTGGAACGGAAGTATGACCCTCTTTCTATTTGAGTTCTTGTAAAACTTTGTGGCATATAACTAGAATTGAACTTCACCCCCTAATTGGAATTAATTGACCAAGGAATTGGCTGTTAATGAATTTTAGAGGAGACTAGAAAGGTCTAAGGAATTAGGGTCTAGTCACATATAGTTGCCATAAATTAGATCTTACATGATTAAAATAAAATAATAAGAAAAGTCAATCTGAAAAATAGGTAACTCTGAAACCTTAACTATTTTCTTCATATTTTCTTCCCAATTTATTTACTTTACTATTTTAATTTCTGTACGATTGAATATTCAAATACTCTTTTCTTTTTGTCTAACTAATCCTATCAAATACTATTGTTGCTTAATCCATCAATCCTCGTGGGATCGACCCTTACTCACGTAAGGTATTACTTGGTACGACCCGGTGCACTTGCCGGTAAATTTGTAGTTAGAAATACCGCACCAAGTTTTTGGCGCCGTTGCCAAGGATTGACTGTGATTAACAACTATTAGTTGCCTGATTGTTTAGATTAGGCGTTTTAATTTTAATTTTATTTAAATATTATTTTATTATTTTTCGAAAAAAAATTTAAAATAAAAAAAATTTCCCTTGTTTTCCTTTTTTTTCGTTCGTCTCCCCTATCCCCTGTTTTAATTTTTCTACTTCATTTAACTTTTGAATTTTGTTTTCAAAACCTGCGTCCATTTTTTTATTTTATTTTTCTATTTTTATTTTTATTTTCTTTTTATTTTCATTCCGTTTCTTCCCATTATTTTTCTTATCTTTTGATATTTTATTAATTTCATTTTATTTCTATTTTTAACCTCAAAAAAAATATTTATATATATATATTTACAATAGCACTAATATTTTTTTTAATTTCTGAAATTAAGTTTGGTGTTTCCTAGTTAGTTTTATTTTAATTTTTAGAATTCTGTTCTGTCTTCTTTGCTTTCCTATTTACCACATGGTGCGTTTAATCTTTTTTGGTGTTTTGTGCTAAGGAAAACTAATGGAGAGAGATCATATGGGTTACTACTGACACCCGAGTAGTGATTTATATCATTATGAATGGGAGAACTATCCAAATTTTGGTTAGCAAGATCAAAACCAAAGAAACTTCAGTACTCCATGTTCCAACTATTAAGAATCACCATCTCCATATCCATACCAAGAACCACCACCTCTCTATCCATATCAAGAACCATCCTCATTTTACACTTATCAAGAACCATCACCTCCTCCTTATTCATTTCAAATACCATCAGATCTTGAGCTTCTCATGAAAGAATTCTTACAGGATATAAAGACAAGTGTCAAAAATATAGAGAAGCAAGTGCAGTCGATTATCAAGTCATAGGAAGAGGAGCAAGCAAATTCCTTCCCAAGAAATATAATACAAGATCCTATAGAAGAAAGTGAGGAAATCAATCAAAAGAGTTCATACTCCAGTGAACTAGAGAACTTTCTATCCTCACACATGGAAGAAGAGGAAGATGCAAAAACAAAGGAGGAAGATACACCCACAAAGGAGGAAGATGCACAACCTCCCATGCCCTTGGTAAGCAATGAAGAAGAGATTGAATTAGAAGACAGCTACCAAGAGGAAGAGGTTGAAATTGAGGAAGCCTGCAAAGAAGTGGAAGAATTCAAAGAAGAACACAAGGGAGTGGAGCTTGCAAGACCTCTCCCAAAGCCATCACCATCCAATACAACATTCAAGTGGGTAAAATTTCTATCTTTAACCTTTACATTCCCACTTGAATATGGGCTACTGGAGACGGATGGTCAACTTAGAGCTCTTTGTGGCATTAAGAGTAAGAGGAAGATGGTTAGTGGTAAGAGTTGTCAAGCAAAGTTCAACATGGTTGCATGCTCCGAATTGAAGTGCAAGAATTGGTGTAGAGCTCAATTGAATGGGTCTAGAAGGTTGTTTGGATGTCTCTGTGAGAATTCAGATCAATTGCCACCCGGTGGAAACAATGGTGATACACAAGAAGACGGGTATAAAATCAAGGTTTGGGACCTTGGAATTCATTCCCACAATCAACACTCTTAGGGCCTTGTCACTTGCTTCAAAGGCTTTATGCGCCTAGTTTGGGATCCCGGTAGCAATTGGAATTACAAACATTGGTGGAGATTCCTGGATCAGTACAAGCACAAGCCACCATGACAAGAAGCTCACAACATGTCCAACTTAAGGACTTTAACTAAAAGTGCTTGGTGGGAGACAACCCACCGTGGTATGATCGTTCTTTTTCATTCTTAGTTGTTTTTCGTAGTAGTAGTTTTTACTTAGTTGATTTTTATTAAGTTCTTACTAATTTTCTGATCATGCAGCTAGTTTATAACAGGAACCGAACACCTCAAGCTATATTCCAAAAAAAAAAAGAGAGCACACGACGTGCACGCATCGCTGACGCGTACCCGTCAGTCAGGTGGGTGCGTGTGAAAAAATAAATTTGATAGAGAGTTGCGAGGGAGTGGCGCTGGAATAGTGCCTTTGGCACAAATTGTTCCACGCGACCACGTCGATGACGCGCCCGCGTCATGTGGGAAAACTGCCCCCCACGCGTCCGCGTCACTCACGCGAACGCGTGACTTGCAGAATCGACGTAAAAGAGTGTTTGGGCAAAGATTTGTGCTGGCTTGGGGCAAGAAGTGTGCTAAAAGCACAAATTTGGTCACGCGAACGCGTACCCCACGCGTCCGCGTCGTTTTTTTAATATCGGCCATCCACGCGATTGCATCCCCCACGCGTTCGCATCACTTCAATAGCGCGCTAATCGTGCGATCGCGTGACTCACGCGTCCGCGTCGCTTGCACCGCACACCTCCACCAGTTCGCCGCCAGTTTTTAATTTTTTTTATTCTCTCTCCCAAATCCTAAATCTCTCTTGTTCTTTTATCCTTTTATTCTTATTTCAGTATAATATTTGTTTCTTTCTATTTTCAATTCTTCTTTGCTTGAGGACAAGCAAACCTTTAAGTTTGGTGTTGACGCTTCGCTTAGAAGTTTTCTGTTTATTCCTATGGCACCAAAAGGGAGGCGAATCATCTTCACTGAGGAGCACAACCTGAAGAATAAACGACTGCTAGGATAACTAAGGTGGTTGAGTTCCTTTCATTTTTTATTCCTCCCCTCTTTGTCTATGTTATGTTCCGGTTTTCTGCTATTTTTCTTTGTTTGTTGCATGATCCTTTATTAGTTAGAATCCTAGGACTAGTTTAGTTCTCCCTATTGCTTTAATTCTGAAAAGATGTCTCATGTATTAGTCACTGAGCTTAAATTCAAATAAAAAATACAGGAGTGATATCTCGCATGAGAAAGTGGGTCTATATTGAAGAATAGTCTTATTTACTTAAATGTGGTGGTATTTTCTGTGATTCTGAATGCATGACATGAATAGTGCATATTTTTTATAATGAAGTTTATGAATGTTAAAATTGTTGGTTCTTGAAAGAATGATGAAAAAAGAGAAATATTATTGATAATCTGAAAAATCATAAAATTGATTCTTGAAGCAAGAAAAAGCAGTGAAAAACACAAAGCTTGCGAAAAAAATATATATATAAAAAAAAGTAAGCAGAAAAAGCCAATAACCCTTTAAACTAAAAGGCAAGGGTAAAAAAAGGATCCAAGGCTTTGAGCATTAATGGAGAGGAGGGCCCAAAGGAATAAAATTCTGGCCTAAGCGACTAAATCAAGCTGTCCCTAACCATGTGCTTGTGGCGTGAAGATGTCAAGTGAAAAGCTTGAGACTGAGCGGTTAAAGTCGTGATTCAAAGCAAAAAAGAGTGTGCTTAAGAACTCTGGACACCTCTAACTGGGGACTCTAGCAAAGCTGAGTCACAATCTGAAAAGGTTCACCTAGTTATGTGTCTGTGGCATTTATGTATCCGGTGGTAATACTGGAAAACAAAATGCTTAGGGTCACAGCCAAGACTCATAAAGTAACTGTGTTCAAGAATCAACATACTGAACTAGGAGAATCAATAACACTATCTGAATTCTGAGTTCTTATGGATGCCAATCATTCTGAACTTCAAAGGATAAAGTGAGATGCCAAAACTGTTCAGGATTGCAGTTGTAAACCCCACTATAAGAAGAGACATGGGCTTAATCAAACTCTCATTCTCATGCAAATTCACATCCTAAGCTTATGTTAGTTTTGGTTGCTTGAGAACAAGCAACAGTTTAAGTTTGGTGTTGTGATGTGTGAGCATCTTTCCTATCTTTTCCTAGTGAATTTGCATCTAATTTGTTGAGTTTAATTAAGAATTAATTATATTTTAGCCACTATGGATGCTATTTTGAGTTTTGTGCAATTTTATTTATTTTAGGTAGCATTCGGATGGATTTGATGAAGTTTCTGTAGAGAAAGAGAAGAAACCAAGGAGATGACCAGCGAATACCGACACGGACGCATGGCTCACGCGACCGCGTGGAATGGAGGAGATCGCAATGACGCGATCGCATGCCTGACGCGAACGCGTGGACTGGAATCTACAGAAATGACGCGAACGCGTGGACGACGCGGACGCGTCACATGCGCCACGTGCAGAAAACGCAGAAAAAATGCTGGGGGCGATTTCTGGGCTGTTTTAACTCAATTTTCAGCCCAGAAAACACATATTAGAAGCTACAGAATGGACAGAACAAGTGGTCCCCACCCATCAACTGAAGATCTGTTAATTAATTCAAATTTAAATTCAAATCTTAAATTAGGAAAAGATATTATTTTAATTTTTAGTTTTAGATATTAGATTTTTAAATTTATTAGGATTAGTTATAAAAGGAGGAAGCTTTCCTTGCTTTGTAGAGGTCTTGGGGAGGATCCCATTTCATCCCAATTTACATTCCATATTCCATGAGCAACTAATCCTCCATTGTTAAGGTTAGGAGCTCTGTCTATTTGTATGGATTGATTTTATTACTTTTTCTATTTTAATTTATGTATGGATTTATATTTAAGAATTGTTTTCGTTCTTTATTTTATGAATTTGGGTGGAACGCAAGTATGACTCTCTTTCTAAATGCGTTCTTGTATAACTTGGAAAAGCTCTTTACTTGAACAACAGCTTGAAAACATATTCTCCTAAATTTCTAATTTATCTGGATTTAATAGGATACGTGACATATAATCCTTTTATGTTTGGGTAATTAGGATTTCTGTGGCATATAACTAGAATTGAACTTCACCCCCTAATTGAAATTAATTGACCAAGGAATTGGCTGTTAATGAATTTTAGAGGAGACTAGAAAGGTCTAAGGAATTAGGGTCTAGTCACATATAGTTGCCATAAATTAGATCTTACATGATTAAAATAAAATAATAAGAAAAGTCAATCCGGAAAATAGATAACTCTGAAACCTTAACTATTTTCTCCATATTTTCTTCCCAATTTATTTACTTTACTATTTTAATTTCTGCACGATTGAATATTCAAATATTCTTTTCTGTTTTTCTAACTAATCCTATCAAATACTATTGTTGCTTAATCTATCAATCCTCCTGGGATCGACCCTTACTCACGTAAGGTATTACTTGGTACGACCCGGTGCACTTGTCGGTAAGTTTGTGGTTAGAAATACCGCACCAACCAACCCCGAAGTTCCAATACGTTGCAAACCGCCGCTTCCCCTCGAGGATCAACCAAAAGGGATGGTTTTTCCGAGTAGGGCGCACTTTAAAGTACTCCCCTTTAAACCCATGGAAAGAATCCTCAAACAACCCAAATATTCACCGGTTTGGTTGAGCCCGGAACGACACATAACCCTTATGTTTTCCCTCCTTGGTCGGAAGAGTACACAAAAAGAAAAACAAAAACACCTCCACCCGAACTAGAAGTTTCAGGTATTCACAGACTAACTCAAAGGTTCGGATGGCCGCCGAACTATTGCGATGAAGTTGAAACGGCGCCACCAAACACCAATTAAGCAAAGCTTGCACGAACTCCGAAAAAGGAAGCCACACCTCTAGCTGTGTAAACATGGATTCGTAAACCCACATCCAATCAGCAACTCGAGGGGAGTAAAGATTTATATAGTAGATCCTCTCATCCACCCCGGGGAGTACGAGCTCGTACTGGCGCTCCGCCTCTCTACCTCCACAAACCGCTCCCTCGTCACGGAGCCTCTGGAGGTCCACCTTTGTCACCTAGGATGGCGTTCCCCACACATTGGATGTCTCCCAATAATACGTGCTGGGAACACTAATGGTCGAGACTACAGGAGCCCTCGCACCCTTGCTCCTCCGCCAGGCCATACCTAAAAAAGAGAAGGGCACCACCGTTAGCCCACTAACCAGACGGGCAGAAAATCATGCGTACCCCCTTTTTTATAGAGCACCTAAAGAGGAAAAAGCTACACCTAGCACAAGCACAAACCACATCCAGGAAAAGTGGCAAACACTCCCTCTGATAGCCTACCATTCGTACCCTGAAAAACAACTCCAAAATAGAAAAATGCAGAACATAGAACAGTCAAAAGGTAAACACAAAAAATAGACAATCAAAACATGCACTAAAAAGAAAAGAGAATACCAACATGATTAAATATGAAGTAAGCAAAAAGCAAGGAATAGCACGAAGTACAAGACAAGTGTACAATGCACGGACGAACAGTAGAAAAAAAAATATGAAGGCAAGGGAAGCTAATAAAAAGGAAGAAAAGAGATAGGTTACAGAGACAAAGCAGTTACAAATGAGACTCCAACGTTTCAAAAAAACAAAAACGAAATGCGAAGGGGCGGGACACAAAAAGGGAAAACCTAAAAAATTCCATGGCATTAAAAACGTCATTATAACAGTTAGGGAACCACGACGGACGAAACCCCCCCTTCGGAAAGAGCAACGGACAGGTGATGGGATGTCCTAAAGCGTCTCACGGTTCTCTGACATCACCCGTAGAACCAGGACAATGCCTTCCCCGCCAAGTTCACAGTTACACGACCTAACAAAAACTCCAGCGACGAAGATTGAGCACACTCACTCTCTCGCTCCGGAGGCAACTCTTCCGGACCCGATTTTCGGGTCCTCCCACGGAACGGTCACTGAACCCGACAGCCCTAAGATTGGGCCATCTTCTGTAGGCCTGAGTATGGATATTTGTAGAATATTAATTGAGTTCCATTCATTTTTAGATTTGGCTGAGTTTTAGGCCAAGATATAAACAGTTATCTAGCGAGATTAATTTTATAATTAATGAACAAAAATAATTTTAATTGTTTATAATTATGCTCAATTCATACAAGAAGAAAAAAATATTTCAAAGATAATGCAAAATCAGTTTAAAATAATCTAAAATTATTTTATCTTTTATTTTTTAATTATCGTTTAATTTATTTTGTATTTAGTAATTAATTAAAT
>NC_029787.2:113398467-113404320 GCF_000816755.2 Arachis ipaensis
GATGTATATTTAGCATCATCGTTTTAAAAAAATGAATTTAGCTAACATATTAATGTTATTAATTGAAAATTTTTTTATTAAAAGAACAGACAGAATTAAAATTTCATTCCATATTGAACTTTTTTAAGCTGGTAAGCCGGTAAGGTTAGTTATCTCATTGTAAGACGAAGTCTATTAATGGTACCCAACATTAACAAGGTTGTATCCAGTGAAAGATCTAAGGGATTCTTTTCTTGAAGAAATAAAAAAAATTTGATGCCTCTATTTTTTTTTTTAATTTCATGGAAGAGTTTTAGTGTGTGATCTAGAGCTGGTTGTCACGGTAAATTTTAGATTTGAGTGTTAGCACAATAGCGTTGGAGTGTGTTTAAGACCGTGACATGGTGCCTTGTTTTTCATCATCCAGGCTTCCAAAGAGCTTGAGTTTAGCTTTTTTCTCCTAATTAATGTTTAGTAAACAATTAATTAATTAAAGATTAATTATATCCTAGGACATTAAAATCGTATCTAAATAAAGTAACAACAATGCTAGGGAACCAAGATAGTATCAGCAAAAAACCTGCCAACTCTTGTTGGGCTAAGAACATGAAGTCCAGTCCACTTCAGCAACATCCCAAATTAACCTAGGTAAACATAATTAACCTAACTGAACCCTCTCTTCACCTTTCACCGTTTCACTGTCTCAGACCTCCAAAATCATCCACGGCAGTTCCACACCACCAGCCGAATTGCGTGGCGTTCTCCTCCGCCCTCGACGGCTGCTGCGCCTCAGTCTACATCGTGCGGGCAACATCAATCCTCCATAGCTAGCTTTAGAACGCTGCAAAGCTTCTCTCTCGTCGACTTGGTCACTGGCCCGTCAGTCGGAGTCACGCCCATCTCCGCCGCAACGACGTCGTGCCACCCAATTACGAGGAACAAGGCGGTTCTGGGTGTCACCAAGAGTGCGCCGCTACTGCTTCATATTGGTGTTGGCGGCGCCATTGAAGCATCTCTGCCCTGCTACCACGAACGCAACAAAACATCCCCTGCCCCAGTATCAAAACATCCCTTGCGAGAACTAATTAGTGAGTGTTTAGTATTTGGAGTTGATTAATATCTGTTTTTGAATACCACGGTTTACAAGTTGTGGGATGTTGCCTTTGACTTGGTTATAAATATGGCTTTGTTAGATGTTACTGTTGATTGCATCGGACGGTTTTGTTAGAGGTTTTGGTTATAGTGTTTCATCTCCAAACCTACCAGAAGGCATTTTCTTCAAGATTCAATCACTAACAAATTAATTGATTACCAATTCAACATCATCTCAAAATACAGGGAGAAGGGAATATGGGAAAGGGAGAACAGGGGAAGTGATGATGCATGGACTTACCAATAGTGACTGGGTGACGAAGAGGACCCGACCCCAGAAGAGGACGAGAAACGAAGCAAGTGACGACCCTACGACGGTCCACAATCCACAGCGACTCGCGATGGCGAGTACTTGAAACCAGAAGACGACGAGCGATGACGATTCGACGAGTTGCTTCTGTCGCCGGCGAGTAGGAGCCCAAGGAAGGCTGCGAGTTGTTGAAACGCCGGCAACGAGACGAGAGGAGCAACGAGACGCCGGTGAGTGTGAACGAGTAGAGACTCTAGTCAGACCGAGAGACTCTCTAGTGGCAGTGAGAGAGAAGAGAGAGTTTGAGTCTCAGAATTGAAAATGAGAGAGACGTTCGTTGAGAGTGTGCTGGTGAGAAACCCAGGGAGATGAAGACATGAAGCTCTTTTCTTTTATTTTTTTTTCAGTTTTTTAGATGACTTTTTTTTTGTATGAACAATTAGAGATGAAGGTTGGGTGAGAAACCAGCAAATCAAAGAACAAAGCGCTTTTTTTTAGTATTTTTTAGATTTGTTTAATTTTTTTTGTATGAAGGATTGATTAGTGTTTATGAAAAGAAAAATAATTTTGTTAAATGGGTTTTATTTTTATTTTTTAGATTATTTAAATTTTGAAACTATAAAATTAAACAATTTAATTAATCTAAAAGAGTAATTTTTGTCTAATATATAAAAAAAGGTATTTAAGTCTTTTAAAAATTTTAAATAAAAAAATATTTTTTATTTTTATTAAATTATAAAGATATTTTAGTAAAAGTAATGATATGATATATTTTTTTTTAAAAAAATTTAAATGCTAATATGAAAAATAAATTTTACACATCTTATTGTTATTTGTCTATATTTTAAACGTATCGGTACGTATGAATTTATCATCATACCGTAACAAACACCGATTTAAAAACTATTGAAATACAATTTATTTTTTTTGTCCTAATCCAACCCATACAAAATAAAACCAAGAGAACTTCAATACAACACCCACTCCATGTTATTATATTACTTATATACACAAAATTAAACTAAAAAATTCACAACCCACAAAAAAAAAAAAATTCATTAAAACACAACATTATACAAAAACTCAACAAACTAATACGCCTAAAAACGCCCAAGACAATAATCATTATTAACTAACATCATTACATCAATATGCAATTAACCCTAACTAATTATGAAGAGAAAAGAGGACGTGTCAGTAGCCTCTGCAGAGCAACCTCTTCCTCCCTGCAACGAAGTCACACGCGTCACACTAAATGGCGCCACCTACTTTCATCACATGAGGAACCAACTTTCTTTCCTCACCAGTGTATTGGCCCAATACTAAGCAAGTAAGCATATGTTTACTTGTTTCCATTTCTCTGAACAGTGGCGACTCACGAGCGATGAGTTGTGTAATCTGAAGTGAGGATTTGTAGTAGTTTATCTTGCTTGAGTTGTTGTCACTTGCCACCAAAAACTCATTAACTCATAAATATCCATCTTTGCCTAAAATTCCTTCACTTTCACGCCATACATAGCTGCTGCTTCTGCTTTGGCTTCGGCTTCGGCTTCATCTTCTTCATCTGCATCACACCCACATCACCCACATATTCATAATTCTTAGTTCCGAGGTCGGTGATTTTGTTAGGTAAACAGATGACACAGCAAAATATAGAGATGAAAAATTAGAAATTTGTATAAAATATGGAAACAATTGAATAACTTTCTTTGAGAATTACAACTTCTCTCTATCACAAGGAGACTACAAAACACTCTCTCTTGACAAAAGGAGAACACACTTCTCTCTATATATATAGAAGAAAACTACTCAAAGAAATATTATGTTATTCTCTTTGGATGACTTGATTGAAATGAATTAAAGAAAAACTCAATTTATACGTGAGTCTCTTCAATATGAACCATCCGTCAATTAAAGGTATATAATTCTTCTCTTTTTCAACCACTAAAATTCTAAGATTATAAATTAAGATTGTTTATTACCTCTCATTTTATTTAGTTATTATTTATTTATATATTTTCTAAAATTAGCTTTACTAATTTTCACAATCTCCCACTTAAAGCTAATTTTGATAAATTTTCAAAATTCATGTTGCTCATGTATTCCATAGGCCGTATGAGAATCTACACCATTCAAACTTTTCTGTGTTGATTGGTTTTGTCATGGCATCTGCTAGGTTATCTTTAGTGTGAATCTTCTGCATATCAACACTTCCTTCTTCTACTACTTCCCAAACAAAGTGATATTGTACTCCAATGTGTTTTGTTCTTGAATGAAAGGCAGGATTCCTTGCAATGTGCAAGGCACTCTGACTGTCACAATACACAGAAATCTTCTGTTGTTTGTGCCCGAGTTTTTCTATCAACCTTTGGATCCAAATAGCTTCCTTGCATGCTTGTGTAGCTGCCATATATTCAGCTTCTGTAGTAGATAAAGCTACAACAGTCTGTAATTTAGATAGCCAGCTCACAGCTCCTCCTGCAAGTGTAAATACATATTCTGTAGTAGATTTTCGTTTATCAAGATCACCTGCAAAATCTGAGTCGACATATCCATTGACAATGAATTCCGATCCTCCAAAACATAATGCAACATTCGAGGTCCCTTTGATGTATCTCAAGATCCTCTTAACAACATTCCAATGCTCTTTACCTGGATCTGCCATGAATCGACTTACCACCGCAACTGTTTGAGCGATATCTGGTCTTGTACAGATCATGGCATACATAAGACTTCCCACCGCTGATGCATATGTTACTCGAGACATTTCCATCCTCTCTACTTCACTACTAGGGCACATACTTGAGGATAATTTTTGTCAAAAGACAATATGCATCATGGTTTGTTAAACATAATTTGAGTGCCATGATGGGGTTCTTCTTTGTCGAGTGGATCGACGAACTTCTATGTCATTGGCCTCTGCTTCTTGTTCTTCGTGCTGTGGTTCTACTTCAGAAAGATCATCTTCTCTGCATTTTTCATCTATTTGAACAGTGGTTATCTCTTTAACAGTGCTGTCATTTTCTTGTTCCTTTTGCAATTCATCTTCTGCAAATATTACATCTCTACTGACAACTACCTTGCGGACAGTGGGATCCCACAGGCGATACCCCTTAACTCCGTCAGTATAACCCAAGAATATACATTTTCTAGACTTTGGATCTAGCTTTGTTCTTTCCTGGGAGTTGTACATCACGTACACAGGACAACCAAATATATGTAAAGAAGAATAATTAGGTGGCTTACCTTGCCACATCTCCATTGGTGTCTTTAATCCAATTGCAGTTGATGGTGACCGATTTATCACATAACAGGTGGTTTTAACAGCTTCTGCCCAAAAAGACTTGGCTAAACCTGCAGTCTGCAACATAGCTCGTGCTCTTTCTAGGAGAGTCCTATTCATTCGCTTTGCTACACCATTTTGCTGAGGCGTATATGCAACTGTGAATTGTCGTTGAATACCTGCTTGCTTGCAAAATGTTAGAAAATTACCATCAACATATTCTCTTCCATTATCTGTCCTTAAACACTTGATCTTCTTTCAGATTCAAGTTCTAACTTTGCTTTGAACTCTTTGAACATCGCAAACACGTCTGACTTTTTCTTGATCGGGTACACCCATAGCCTCCTAGAGTAATCATCAATAAATGATACAAGATATTTTGCTCCTCCTAGGGACATCTCCGGCGATTCCCACACATCAGAATGAATCAACTCCAATATGTGCTTGCTCCGAGCAGTTGATCTACCAAACGTCAATCTATGTTGTTTGCTTGTAACGCAGTGCTTACAAAATGGTAACTTTACCGATTTGAGCCCGAGAATGAGATTACGTTCTATAAGAATCTTCAAGCCTCGTTCTGACATGTGGCCTAGTTTGCAATGCCATATCATCGTCATTTCTTCTTGGCTTGTTGAAGCAACTGATGCCTCTGCCTCTTACAAAGTATCTCCCACAAGCATGTATAGATTTGCTGCAATCTTTTCTGCTTTTATTACCACAAGAGCTTTGAATTTCGGAATTTCATACTTTGCTGCCATTTTTTTTTAGACGGTAACTCGCAGCGGAAAAAAAAATATATTAATCAGCAACCTTTGGCTCTGATGCCACTGTTAGGTACCAGACAAATGACACAGCAAAATATAGAGATGAAAAATTAGAAATTTGTATAAAATATGGAAACAATTGAATAACTTTCTTTGAGAATTACAACTTCTCTCTATCACAAGGAGACTACAAAACACTCTCTCTTGACAAAAGGAGAACACACTTCTCTCTATATATATAGAAGAAAACTACTCAAAGAAATATTATGTTATTCTCTTTGGATGACTTGATTGAAATGAATTAAAGAAAAACTCAATTTATAGGTGAGTCTCTTCAATATGAACCATCCGTCAATTAGAGGTATATAATTCTTCTCTTTTTCAACCACTAAAATTCTAAGGTTATAAACTAAGATTGTTTATTA
>NC_029787.2:113404968-113411222 GCF_000816755.2 Arachis ipaensis
TTCCGGTGAGGGTTCGATGCTCGATTCCTTGTTCCCGGCTTTCATGAGCTATCTTCTTCTTGCAAGTCTATTTGTACTTCATTTTTATAATTTGAATTAGTGAAATCCAATTCATATTTGTTCTTGAAGGATTTATTTACTTTTCACCAAGTAGGTAGAAACATCTTAGCATGTAGTTGCATTCATATAGATAGGTTGCATTTCATACATTTTTGTTAGGTACCAGACAAATGACACAGCAAAATATAGAGATGAAAATTAGAAATTTGTATAGAATATGAAAACAATTGAATAATTTTCTTTGAGAATTATAACTTCTCTCTATCACAAGGAGACTATAATAATACTCTTTCTTGACAAAAGGAGAACACACTTCTCTCTATATATATAGAAGAAAACTACTCAAAGAAATATTATGTTATTCTCTTTGGATGACTTGATTGAAATGAATTAAAGAAAAACTCAATTTATAGGTGAGTCTCTTCAATATGAACCATCCGTCAATTAGAGGTATATAATTCTTCTCTTTTTCAACCACTAAAATTCTAAGGTTATAAACTAAGATTGTTTATTACCTCTCATTTTATTTAGTTATTATTTATTTATATATTTTCTAAAATTAGCTTTACTAATTTTCACAGATTTCACCTTTCTCTTTCTCTGCTCTACGCTTAAAACCTGGAATTCTTGCTTATAATTGTTTCTTTCTGTGCTGATAAGCTGTGCTCTGCTGAAGCGTGTCTCTGTAGCTTGTGTGCGTCTTTGTGCTTAGAATATCAATATGCTATTTAGTTACTTGGGATATGAATCGAACAGTGTTTTCTTCGTTAGTCATGCTGTGATTGAGCTCATAATTTATCATTACTTTGAATAATTTGACTTTCAAGAATTTTGTCATATTCGAATAAGGCTCTATATTTATTGGTTCCGGCATCAGAATGTCATCGTCGAGGCCAAGCCAATCATCCAGCAGTTAACTATGGATGCAAAGCTCCATCCAAACTCTGAGGAGTCCGGTAGTTCCTTTGACAACTCGAATTCGGTGTGGTTGTCTTCCGGTACAAGCCAACATGTGACAGGGTCACAGCAGCTTATCTTCATCATATGCAGAATGGAAAGTTCGTCCTGCCCTTTGGGTGCTTGCTAGCTTTGGATGAGAAGACATTTAGGGTCATTGCATACAGTCAGAATGCATCTGAAATGCTTACCATGGTTAGCCATGCTGTCCCAGGTGTTGGTGATCACCCTGCTCTTGCCATTAGCACCGACATTCGGACTATTTTCACGGCCTCGAGTGCTGTTGCTTTGCAAAAGGCCCTTGCAGTTCTGAAGGTTTCCCTTCTTAACCCCATTTTAGTTCATTGCAAGACTTCTGGGAAACCCTATGCAATTGTTCATCGTGTTACCGATAGTTTGATCATTGATTTTGAGCCTGTTAAGCCTCATGAAGTTTCCATGACTCGGCCAGAGTGCCCAATCTTACAAGCTTGCAGCAAAAGTAATAACTAGATTGCAGTCTTTGCCCAGTGATAGCATGGAAATGCTTTGTGACACCATGGTTCAAGAAGTTTTTGAGCTCACGGGTTATGACAGGGTGATGGCTTTAAATTTCATGAGGATGATCATAGAGGGAAGTGATTGCTGAGGTTGCAAAGCCAGGCCTTGAGCCATATCTGGATTTGCACTATCCAACCACTGATATTCTCCAAGGTCTATATGATAGTTGATTGTCATGCAAAGCATGTGAAGATGCCTCAAGACCCCAAAGTTTTCATTGATTTAACTTTATGCGGTTCAACTTTAATAGCTGCTCATAGTTGCCACTTGCCACTTGCAATATATGAATTCAATTGCTTCCCTGGTTATGACAGTTGTGGTCAATGATAATGAAGATGGGGATGGATCTGACGTTGTTCAGCCACAAAAGTGAAAGAGACTTTGGGGTTTAGTAGTTTGCCATAACACTACTCCAAGGTTTGTTCCCTTTCCTCTAAGGTAGGTTTGTGCATTTTTGGCTCAAGTATTTGTCATCCATGTGAATAAGGAATTAGAGTTAGAATATCATATTGTTGAGAAGAACATCCTACGCACGCACTCTTGTGCGATATGCTGATGCGAGATGCACCCCTTGTTATTGTATCACAGAGGCCTAATATAATGGATCTTGTGAGATGTGATGGAGCAGCACTCTTGTATAGAGACAAGGTATGGAGATTAGGTGTGGCTCCAAGTGAATCT
This sequence comes from Arachis ipaensis, assembly GCF_000816755.2. NCBI lineage: Eukaryota > Viridiplantae > Streptophyta > Magnoliopsida > Fabales > Fabaceae > Arachis > Arachis ipaensis. Next base: position 113,407,207 of record NC_029787.2, read on the forward strand.
CACATAAGAGAGTTAGCTTTATGGCCCTCTAAGTGCCATAAGGACTCCACAGGTTTGAGTACAGATAGCTTGTCTAATGCAGGCTTCTTAGGAGCTGCTGCTCTTGGTGACATTGTTTGTGGAATGGCAGTTGTGAGAATTTCTTCCATGGTCGTAGTTTTCTGGTTTAGATCACACACTGCTGCAGAAATCAGATGGGGTGGTGCAAAGTATGAACCTGGTGAAAGCGATGATCCTACAAAGATGAGTCCAAGATCATCATACAAGGCTTTCCTTGAAGTTGTGAAGGGAAGGAGCTTACCATGGAAGGACTATGAATAAATGAGATTATGGATATAAGCACGCAAGCTATTGATACAAGACTAAATGGTTTGAAGATTGAAGGGATGCAAGAACTACAAGCAGTGACGAGTGAGATGGTTGGATTAATTGAAACAGCATCAGTGCTAATTTTGACAGTTAATGTTGATGGGATGGTCAATGGATAGAACACAAAGATTGCTGAGTTGACAGGGCTTTCAGTTGAGGAACTATTGGAAAGGATTTACTTATATTGGTTGAGAATTTTTCAGCAGAGAGAATCAAGAAGATGCTGGACATGGCACTACAGGGTATGTTTTTTTTTTCTATTCCTTTTGGCTATCCATGAATGTTGCATTGATGAAGAATTAACAAAAATATACCTACAATCTCAGATTTCCATATTCTCTATAGATCATTTATTTATTTGTTTTGTTACTTTGAAATTAGGTAAAGAAGAAAAGAATTTCCAATTTGAGATCAAAACACAGTGAGAAGATAGTCATGGACAAATTCACTCGAATTGAAGGTGACTATAGGGCGATTGTATAGAACCCACACCCATTGATCCCCCCAATATTTGGCACAGGTGAATTTGGCTGGTGTTGTGAACGGAATTCAGCCATGACAAAGATAATTGGATGGAAGAGAGATTATGGGATGGATAAAATATTTGAAAAATAAATTAAAAAGAAAACAAAATCAATTTGAGTAAACTACTAAAATAGTACTTGGAAATACGTATTGCTGATAAAATGAATCCTAAAAAATACTAATGACAAATAATTTCTCGAAATATTTAAAAATACGACAAAAAAATTAGATATTAAATATTCTAAAAAATAACTTCAGATATTAAAATTGGATAAAAAAATTTGCAATCATTATTAGAAAAATAAAATATTATCTTTAAAATTTGATAATTTTTTGTCAAGTGAATTTTTTTTTATTATGAATGATCACATTTTTTTAAAAAATAAAAAGTTTCTATACTATTTTGAATTGTTGAGGGAGATGAATACTTGATATTACTACACCAAAACAATCACTAGAAGAAGAAAGAATTGCATTATAAAGTTGAAAGGTCTCTCGGGAGAGTAGATAGAAGATGAAGCAGAATTGGGGGAAAATACAGTAGAATTTTGCAAAAACTTCTATAAGGAAGAGGGAAGCACCTATGATTATATCAACACACGCAACAACTACCCTTCCATCAATGAAGAAAAATATATTAGCTCTACCACCCCAATAGAGAGTGAGATTAAGCGAGCCATATTTAACATAAAATTCCCTAAGGTAGCGTTTGTTTTGAGGTACTGAGACAGAGACTGAGAGACTGAGATTCAGTATTGTGTTTGTTAGTTCAGAGACTGGTACTAAAATTTCTGTCTCTGTCTCTAAAATTTCAGTATTTCAGTACCTCCAAAAAGTAGGGACACAGGGGACTGAAATTTTTAGAGATGGAGACTGAAACTTTAATAACATTTTATACCTAAAATAGTTTCATTTCAATTAATTAATTCCAATTTTACCCTTTGTGCAAATTAAATTAGAGTTTCATTCTTGTTTCAATTCCTGTCTCCCATTTTGCACCAAACAGAATACTGAGATTTATTTCAATCCCTGTCTCTTAGTCTCTGTCTCTCAGTCTCAGTCTTTCCGTCTCTGTCTCTCCACCAAACGCTACCTAAAGGCTCCTGGCCAAATGGGTTCCCATCCTTGTTCTACAAAGATAATTGGAAGACTATTAAAAGGAATGTTATTCACCAATGAAAAAAGTTTGGTTGGATCCTAATTTGATTGAACATCTAAATAAGACTTTGATCGCCCTTATACCCAAAATATAGATGCCAGAGCACATCTCTCAATTTTGTCCTATTGCATTGTGCAATGTTTGCTACAAATGCATGACTCAAATCTAAGTAGAAAGAATAAAGCTAGCTTTGGAGAACCGAATTATCCCTTATCAATCTAGTTTTGTACCTAGTCGAAGAATCCAAGATAATAAAGAAAGTCAGAAAAAAAGAGCTTTTATGTCAATAAAATACGACTTCGAAAAAGCATATGATAGTTTAATATGAGAATTTATTCAGGACTGTCTTAAAGAGTTTGGGATTCTAGATAAACTCAGCAAGATCCTTATGACTTGTATCTCTATAGTCACTTATAATGTTCTTTGGAATGGAAGAAAAACAAAAGATTTCACTCCTTCAAGAGGTATTAGACAAGGGGAACCAATATCCCCTTACCTCTTTATCATAGCTATGGACAAGCTCTCTCAAGCTATAAAGGACAGCGTAGGGTGTTTATGATTTGTTAATCCAAAAACCAAACTAGTTTTATGGTTAACCAAAAATATAGTATTGGTTAATTAACCAAATTGGTTTTACATGATGAAATCGGTTATTAACCGGTTAGTGAAATTTAAAATCGGTTTTTAACCGGTTATTAAAGTAAAAATCGATTTTAAAAAATAACCGGTTTTTACACAAAAAATTAGTTTTTATGCTTAAAAAATTGGTCTTTATACCATAAAATTGGTTTTTACATGTAAAAATAGATTTTTACACAAAAATTAATATTTTTACATAGAAAGACCTAAATTTTCAAACCTTTTTATAATTGAATTTTTTTAATATAATTTTTTTCTTTTTAAATGATACGAGTAACATTTGTAAATAATGAAATCACTTCCATTGCTTTCGTTCCTTTTTCTTTCTTATCTCTTTTCAGCATTTTCTATAAATAATTTTTTCTAATATAAATAATTTTCTTTCTAAATGATACGAGTAACTTTTTCTCATCTCCTTCTTTCCATCTCTCTCCTTTTCTCTCCCCCTCCTCTTCTCTCTTCCTTCTCTCTCTCTTTCTCCCCTTCCCCTCTTTCTCCCCCTCTCCTCTCTTTCTCTTCCTCTCTCTCCCCTCTCTCCCATCTTTCTCTCTCCACCCTCCTCTCTCTCCTCTTCTCTTCCTCTTCTCTCTCTCTCTCTCTCTCTTTTCTCTCTCTCCCCCTCCTCTCTATCTATCTCTCTCTCTCCCCTTTTCCTCTTTCTCCCCCTCCCCTTTCTTTCTCTCTATCCTTCTCTCCCCTTCTCTCCCCATGCTCTCTCTCTCTCCCCTTCCCTCTTTCTCTCTCCCCTCCTCTCCCTCTCTCCTTCTCTCTCATCTCTCTTTTCTCTCTCTCCTTCTCTCTCTTTCTCTCTCCACATCCACTCTCTCCCCTCTCCCTTTCTCTCTCTTTGTCCCATTTCTCTTCCTCTTTCTCTCTCTTCTTCTTCTCTCTCTCTCCTATCCTTCTTTTCTCTTCTTATCTCTCTCTTTTTTTCTCCTCCTCTTTCTCTTCTCTTTTGCTTTAGAGAGAAGAGGAAAAAAGAGATAGAAGAGGGATAGAGATTGAGAGAAGGTTGATAGAGAAAGAGAAAAGAGAGAGTAAGAAAAGAAAGAGGAGAAGGAGAGAAAAGGAAGAGAGGAAGAGGAGGAGAGAGAGAAAATAGGAAAGAAAGAAAGAAGAAAAAGAAAGAGAGAGGAGCGAGAGAGAGAAAAAAGAAAAACAGAGAGAGAAAGAGAGGGGAGGAAAAGAAGAGAGAGAGAGAGAGAGAGAGAGAGAGAGAAAGGAAGGAGAGGAGAGAGAGAAAGAGAGAGAAGGAAAAAGAGAGGAGAAATGAGAGAGATATGGGAGAGAGAGAGAGGAGAGGAGAGGAGAGGAGAGGAGAGGA
>NC_029787.2:113411774-113412484 GCF_000816755.2 Arachis ipaensis
AGGGGGTGAGAGAGAGAGAGATAGAAAAAGGGAAGAGATGATGAGAGAGATGAAGAGGAGGAGAGAAAGGAAGAGAGAGAGAAGGGAGGGGGAGAGAGAGAGGAAGTGAGAGAGCGGAGAGAAGGAGAGAGAGAGAGAGGCAGAGAGAAAAGGAGAGAAAGAGAGAGAAGGAAAGAGAGAAAGAGGAAAAGGAAAAGAGAGGGAGAGAAGGATAGAGAGACAAGGGAGAGAGAAAGAAAGACAAGGTGGAGAAAGAGGGGAGAGAGAGAGAGAGAGAGAGAGAGAAAGAAAAGGGGAGGGGAGAGAGAGAAAGAGAGGAAGAAAGGGGAGAGGAAGTGAGAGAAGGAGAGAGAGAGAGAGGCAGAGAGAAAAGGAGAGAAAGAGAGAGAAGGAAAGAGAGAAAGAGGAAAAGGAAAAGAGAGGGAGAGAAGGATAGAGAGACAAGGGAGAGAGAAAGAAAGACAAGGAAGACAAGGTGGAGAGAGAGAGAGAGAGAAAGAAAAGGGGAGGGGAGAGAGAGAGAGAAAGAGAGGAAGAAAGGAAAAGAGAGAGATAAGAGAGAAAGAGGAGGAGAGAAAGAGGGAAAAAGGAGAGAGAGAGAGAGAGGAGATAAAGAGGAAAATGAGTGAGAGAGAAGGGAGAGAGAGAGAGAGAGAGAGAGAGAGAGAGAGAGAGAGAAGGAGAGGACAAAGAGAAGGAGAAGAAAGAGG
>NC_029787.2:113416108-113418661 GCF_000816755.2 Arachis ipaensis
GAGAGAGGGAGAGGGGAGAGAAATAGGGAGAAAAGAAGAGAGAGAAGGGGGAGAGAGAGAGAGGAGGGGGAGAGAGAAAAGGAAAGGAGAAAGAGAAAAATGAGAGAGAGAGAGAGGGGGGAGGGAGAGAAGGGATAGAAAGAGGAGAGAGAGAAGGGAGAGAGAGAGAGAGAAGAGAAAGAAGGGTTGGAGAGAGAAAGAAAGAGGAAGGGAGAGAGAGAGAGAAAAAAGAGTATGTAATTTGGTTTTGAAATTAGGTTTTGATTTTAATTTGGTTTTGGTTTTGGTTAACCGGTTAAAAATCGGTTTTTTTTTAATTTGGTTTTGGTTAATCAATTCTAAAAAATATGGATATGGTTTTTAAAATTATTTTATTAAACTGGTTAACCAAAATGTGGTTATGATTTTTTAACCGATTAACCACATTTTTGTTTTTTTATGAACACTCCTACCTATCAGAGTTGGTCAGAATGAACCAACCATTTTGCACCTCCTTTTCGTTGATGATTTATTAATTTTTGCAGAGGCTAACATGGAACATATGGAGAACATAGAGAGGACTCTAAATCGATTTTACAGTGCATCAGGACTGAAAATTAGCGAGGCCAAAAACCACCATTATTTTTTCGAACAATGTCAAAAGAGAATAAAGGAAAACTATTAAAAGAATCTACCATTTTCAAGAGCAGTAGTGTCTAAGGAGATACCTAGGAGCCAAACTCACAAACCAAAGGAAGGGGCAAGAAAAGTTCAAACATGTTTTGGATCGAGTCAAAGAGAAGTTACAGGGGTGGAAAGCTCAATGCCTTTCATTGGCTGGGAGAGTCACCCTAGCCAAATCAGTCTTGAGTTCTATAGTGAACTTTGAAATACAACATTCCAAGGTGCATAATGGGATTTGCAAGGAGATAAAGAAAATTACAACAAAAATTCATATGGAGAGAAATGCAAGAGCAGAAAAAAATGCATCACATCAGTTGGGAAATATTACAACTCCTCAAAGAACAAAGAGGAGTAGGGAGCAGAAAATTATAAGCTGTTAATGAAGCTTTCCTCCTAAAAATCCTCTAGAGACTAAGAACAGAGCCTAAATCATTATAGGTTCAAGTCTTTCTTCATAAGTACAATAAAGGGGAGCCATTAAGGCAGGATATGGTCAGCAAAAAATCGGACTCAGCTTTATGGAAGAAACTTGCTAAACTACAAAGGAAATTGGATAAGAAAACTGGGTGGGCTTTAGGCATTGGGGAGCAAATTATCTTTTGGGAGGATGGGTGGATGAAAGAAAATAGAAGCTTATAGATCTTGCAATAATAACCATTTCAGATACAGAGAAAAATCTCTCAGCAATACAATTTGTAAATAACTTAAGTGAATGGAATTTAAATCTACTCAGCAAATTGCTCCCTAAACAAATCATTGAAACTCTAAACATCAGACCTGCACCACGAGAGCTAGGTGAGGACACTTTTAGATGGAAGTTAATATCTAATGGGTTATTTTTAGTAGCTAGTACTTACAGAAACATAGCCAAGACTGATAAAGTTAAAAGAAGAGAATGGAAGATTACCTGAAAATGGAAAGGACCAGAGAGGCTCAAATTTTTTCTCTGGCAAGCTCTCCACAAAAAACTCTTCACAGCAGAGAAGAGAGCCAAATTTATGGGAACCAATTCGAGTTGTCACCACTGCCCAAATTGCATGGAAAATATCTCCCATGTGCTTTGAGAATGCCCTAAGGTGGCAACCACATGGATAAAACTCTTGAACCCTAATGTTGTGCCTGTGTTCTTCAATGGCAACTTTGATGAGTGGAGGAATTTCAACTTAAACAGTGAACTAGAAAAAGATACACAATATAGTTGGAAAGATTACTTTATTACAACATACTGGCTCACATGGAACTGGAGGAATAAGGAAGTGTTTAACTAATAATTTCAATGCCCACGATACCCCGTCCCAATAACAAAAAACTATATTGAAAACTTTTGAACATGCATTCTCCAAGAACCACCTAGTGTAGCTAACACCCATAGTGAGAAGATTAATCAGTTAGTGGAACTCAGAAAGAAAATGGATAAAATTGAATACTGATGGAGCTTCTGATCCTGATAGTAGAAAGGCTGGATGCGATGGAATTTTGAAGACATATAAAAGAGAATGGGTTGCGGATTTACTGCAATGATTGATAATTGTGAACCAGAGCTTGCTGAATTTTGGAGAGTCTCACTAAGGCTATGAATAACATAGGACTTGGGAGTAAGAAGAATGGTGGTAGAAGTAGACTCATAGAGGGTGAGAGATGAAATTAATAGAACAATGCAAGTGGAATAATGTCATAGCTCTATTTTTAGAAGTATTATCAATTTTAAGAACAGACCATGAAAAACTAAATTCACCTTTGCTCCAAGAGAGGCCAACTAATGTGCTGACTGGCTAGCTAAACATAGTTTTAGGAGTGATACTAGATTTAAATTTCTAGTTCAGGTAGCATCAGAGATACAAAGTCTACTAGATGAGAATGCCAAAGGAGTGACTTAGCTTTTGAGGCTTT
>NC_029787.2:113419658-113420153 GCF_000816755.2 Arachis ipaensis
CGCCGTCCGCCACTTCTTCTTCTTTTTCTTCTTCCCGCCGCCGCACCGCATCGCGCCGCCACCACCACCTCCTTCTTCTTCTTCTTCTTCTTCTTCTTCTTCTTCCACTGCACCATCGCCCCTGTCGCACCACCACCATCTTCTTCTTCTTCTTCTTCTTCTGCCTCACCACCGCACCACCAATTCTTCTTCTTCTTTCTTCTTCTTCTTCTGTGAACTTGATTTGTTTGTGAAATTTTTGGATTTTTTTTTAAAATTTGTTGTGGAATATTGCTTTAGTTGAAATTTGTTGTGGAATATTGTTGTGGATTTCTGATGATGATGATGATGATGATGATGATGATGATGATGATGATGATGATGATGATGATGATGATGATGATGATGATGATTATAATGTGGTGGTGGTGGGTTTTGGTGATAGTGGTGGTTTTGTTCTGGTGGTTTAGGTGCTGTTCTTCTGATGATGATGATGATGATGATGATGATGATGAT
>NC_029787.2:113420543-113426106 GCF_000816755.2 Arachis ipaensis
TTGTTGTTGTTGTTGTTGTTGTGGATTTCTGATGATGATGATGATGATGATAACCATGATGATAATGTGGTGGTGGTGGGTTCTGGTGGTAGTGGTGGTTTTGTTCTGGTGGTTTAAGTGCTATTCTTCTGATGATGATGATGATGACCATGATGATAATGTGGTGGTGGTGGTGGTGGTGGGTTCTGGTGGTGGTGGTGGGAGAAAACACAGCGCTGCCGAGAGACGGGGGGAGGGGAGAAAGAGAAGCGGGAGGGGGGTGTTGTTTCGGGAAGAGGGAAAAGGGGGAAGGGGACGGTCGCCGTCGCAGCAGCTCCACGCCGCCGCCGCTCCACGCCGCTGCTCCTCCTCTGCCTGCATTTGCCTGCTTCTGTTTCTGGTTGAGGAAGAAGAGGGGAGGTAGGGAGGGAGGGGTATTTTTGTCCGAAGGACCATTTTAAAACAAACCGAAACTTTAGGGACCATTTTAGAGCGAAAAAAAGGTGAGGGACGAAAAAAATTTTCAGCCCCTACGTTAGGGACCAAAATCATACTTATCCCTAAAAAAAATGTATAGTTGAAACGGTGAAGTGCATCACCTACTCCCGTTCCCCATGTGATAAAAATATAAAATTTTATTCTTTCCATTTTTAGTTTATCACTATAAAAAAACCATATATGCTAGAAAAAAATATCATTTGTTTACCAATTACTCTTTCATTGGGTAGCTTTTACAACAATTCTTTTTCTTCCTATAAGGCGTCGTCGCAAGAAGGCAACTATCGTGGACACAAACCACCACACACTCTCAAACTTCCGTGCTCATCATTCAACGCAATATATGATATATTATCCAGGAAGCATTTACAAATCATGGTGTTATCATGTATGCATAAAAAAAATTTTGTATTTAAACTTAAGTCATTTACATGTTTGTGTGGTATATTGTAGTGTGAAATTACTTTCAATTTGTGTTGTGCAATTATGTTATGGTCTAATTTAACCTTTTACTTTAGAACTGTATTATAATTTTATTTCATCATTTTTTCTTAGATATCAAGTTGACGTATTTTTATTTATTATTATTCAAACGGGTGTGATATGAAATTTACAAAAAAAAAAAAATTTCTCACACTCAATTTATTTTATTGTAGTCTTCTATCTCTTCTATTTCTTTTTATTTTTTCAATATACTAAACTGTGTTTTCCCCAAGCTAATAGAAGTGAGGTGTCGATTCCTCATGAATCCATTTTTCCACCAAGATGAATGCACTATTTTCTCTTCTAAGTTTATTTTATACAAATATCTTTATTATAATTATATTCTAATTAGCATTTAATTAATAATACATAATTATACTAATTTAGAAAAATATCTTTATTATAGTTATATAAAATCAATATTTAATACATTATTAAACTACTTATCAGTTATCAATTGAAAATATTTTTAATCATTTTAATTATATTGATAATAATAATGATAATGATAATAATAATATAAATATGATAACAAAATATATGAATTAATTTAATTAGTTTATTTTTCTCAATACCATCTATTTATACAAGATCAAATATTTTTACTCATTCCCTCTCTTTTTTCTTTTCCTCTCTCCTTCCCTCCCCCTCTCTCATGTTTAGGGTACAACAAGTGTATTAACCCGTGCCATGCACGTGATAAGGTTGAAATTATAATTTTAAATTATTTTGTTAAGATTAATTTAAATTATAATAATTTGATTAATAAAAATATAATATGCTATGTATTATTTATTTTTTTTAATCTAGTGTTAAATATATTAACTCTAAAATAGTTATTAATTGATTTTAGTAATCTACTATTTTTTTTAATCTAGTGTTAAATATATTAACTCTAAAATAGTTATTAATTGATTTTAGTAATCTACTTTCTTCAATAAATCAAACATATATACTCAATGTGACCATAAACAACTTAATACTTAGACCCACCAACAAATTTTTATATGTTGTTTGCCAATGAGTTATAGCTCAAATGGCATAGTCTCCCCATACTCAATTAAGAGGTTGTGGGTTCGAGTCTTATATCTCTTGTTAAATAAGAACATATCAAAATTAGCTCAAAATAAATAATAAATTATTAGAAAATTCTAATGCACAAAATTCTCTAATAAACAATAAATAATTTAAATCTACTAAAAAATAACTCAACACTTTTCTTTGATGCCTGCAAAATATATACCTAAAATAATATTATATCAATGTTAGTATATAGTTTTACAATTATCGACCGTATTTACTATATATGACTTCTTCTTAAAAATTATTCTACACACGTGTGCAGTCGGAAGATAAATTATTGGACTTTATTTTAATTTTCTAAATTATTATAATTATGCATTATTCATTAAATGCTAATTGTAATAAAAATACTGTAATGCCCAATTATCTTATTTTAATTTCACACTACAATATTAAAATAATGTCATACCCAAATTATCTTATTTTAATTTATTCCTTAAATTTATATATCATAAAAATTAAATCAAATAATTAATATACATAATTTTAAATTGTGTGATATTTAAATATCTATTCAAATCAATTAGTTGATATAATTAATTCATCATAATGAATTGTCTTTAATGAGTTAAACAAAATAAAGCAGAAGCATGCTACGTTGATTCTATCATTAAAGGTAAAAATTCGATTTTTATATAATAGAATAGATATAGAATAGATAATATAATAGACGGCGAGAAAGAGAAAGATAAACATTTTAGATCCTAAGTTGTTTCATTTGGATGTTACAATGTGGGTATCACATTATTTTACTTATTCTACCATATGGACCTTTTTGTAACTTTATTTCAGTATCAATGGAATTTCACTACCTTTGAGTACTAAATTAAAATTCAAAATGAAACTAAAAAAAAAGTAAAGAGTATAAAATTATTGATTGAAAAACACTCTAAATAATAAAAAGTCAAATTAACTTTAATATTAAATTCATTAATATGATTTTAATTTTATATAATAGTTAGATAATAGATTAGTAAAAGCAAATGAAAGGATGGCTTTAATTAGTATTTGATAAAATATTCATTTAGAATAATTAAAAAATATAAAATTATGATATTATTAAAAATAATACATTTTTATGTTAAAAAATTATATTTAAAATAAAAAGAAATAGCAGAATAGAAGACTACAATAAAATAAATTGAATGTGAGTTTTTTTTTTTACAAATTTTATATCACATCCGCTTCAATAATAATAAATAAAAATACATTAACTTAATATCTAAGAGAAAATGATGAGATAAAATCATAACACAATTCTAAAATAAAAGCTTAAATTAAACCATAATATCATTGCACAACACAAATTGAAAGTAATTCATACTACAATATGCCACACAAATAGGTAAATGACTTAAGCTTAATTACGGATTTTTTATTTATTTATGCATACATGATAACACCATGGTCTATAAATGCCTAATGGATAACATATCATATATTGCTCTGAATGATAAGCACGGGAGTTGAAGAGTGTATACTGATTTGTGTCCATGATAGTTGCCTTCTTGTGACGACGCCTCATAGGAAGAAAAAGAATTGTTGTAAAAACTACCCAATGAAAGAGTAATTGGTAAATAAATGATATTTTCTTCTAGCATATATGGTCTTTTATAATGGTAAAATAAAAATAGAAGGAATAAAATTTTGTATTTTTATATTAAAAATAGAATTTGATATTTATCCTAATAAAATTAAATAACTAATGAGTTATATTTAAATAAATAAAATAAATTAAATAAAAATATTTTTAAGAATTAATCAAATCAATTAGTCAATACAAATAATTAGTATAATTAATTTTATTTGAGTTATTGAATTCAAAAAATAAATTATAAAATAATTAATTGAATTAATTAGTTGATATAATTAATTTATTATAATTGATTGGATTTAATGAATTAAAAAAAATAAATAGAAAAACATAGGAGACAATGATTTTTTTAACTAAATTAACATGTATTTATTGTATTTAATCAGTATAAGTAACAAATCATCTATGTTATTATTACCTTATAAATTAAAGAATTAAAATAATTGATATAATAAATTACAATTATTTGATTGATATAAATTATAATAAATTGTGTGATATTTAAATACCTAATCAAATCAATTAGTTGATATAATTTTACCGTAAATATAAAAAATATTGAGAAAAAAGTAGATACTGACTTTACTTTATTTTATTTTATGTCATGAATTTCTTTACTAAAATTAATGGAGGAAAAAAATCTTTATGATTATATATCAATCTCAATCACAATAAATAAGATAAATCGGTTGAGCAACTAACAAATTTAATGAGTAAATGTTATTTTCTATTTATGGAAAAAATGAGATAACATGCATGCATATATTAATATAGGAAGAATATATACTCACAGCTTTAAAATCTTTAAGAATATTTGATTGTATTATCCTTCAAGCCAAAAAATCCATCCTTTATTTTTATTAAATATTTATATTAATTCAATTAGATGAGTGTTTTAATAAAAGGAAAAATAATTATTATTATTATTATTGAATAATAATGATAATTATCATTATTAATAACCAATTTATATTTTTCTAAAATCTAATTTTCTATTTTATTATTATTATTATTATTATTGATGACGAGTCATCTTAGCCTAGTTTCACTAGCCTTTCACTTTTATTTTTAATTGATTTTATGCACTTTCTTAAGCCATAAGTAAGCCAATTTGGTAGATTTTCATGCTTCCTTTGATTTAATCAACCATAGATGAATTAATGCAATTTCATGAGGTTTTATGCTATAATTGTCACATATTATGAAAGAATGAATATCTCATGATTTTGAGCATAGCTTTGATGTGTTTGGTTGATTAATGATAGGTGAAGAAAGCTTGGAGAAAGGTTGAAGTAAGAAGGAATGGCTAGGAGGAAGAGAGGACAAAAAGTTTGAGCAAAAGTTTGCCTCAAACTTTAGCTCAAACTTTTGGAATAAGTGAAAACGAACCAGGGAGCAAAAAGCTTGACCAAAAGTTTGCCTCAAACTTTTGCGCAAACTTTTGGGCAAAAAGCTTGAGCAAAAGTTTGCCTCAAACTTTTTGGCAAACTTTTTGGCAAACGTTGGCATCACAAATCAACACCCTGGAGAGCAAAAGTTTGCGCCAACATTTGCCTCAAACTTTTTGGCAAACGTTGGCGCCATGAACAACACACCCTGGAGAGCAAAAGTTTGCGCCAACGTTTGCCTCAAACTTTTTGGCAAACGTCGGCGCCATGAGTGTGCAAGGGGGAGCCAACGTTTGAGCAAAAGTTTGATCCCAAACTTTGGCTCAAACGTTGGTAGCAGCAAGGATGGGGTGGCTGATATGAAAAGTTTGAGTAAAAGTTTGCCTCAAACTTTTACTCAAGCTTACATGATTCCAAACATGATTCCAAACCCGGTTCACTTCGGTTCTTCTCCAAACTCCAAGAGCAATCAACCAAGGCCTCTATCAACCCAATTCCATCAAGAGCAAAGGCCCAATTGAAGGCTTGAAGACCATTT
>NC_029787.2:113426199-113445865 GCF_000816755.2 Arachis ipaensis
ACTTTTTCTTTTCTGTTTCTCTAATTTTTGACTGACACACTAACTGTTTGAATTTTTGCTTGAATTAACTGAAACCTCACTTTAGCAATAAAGTGAAGTTTTCTTGGTTCCTCTGGCTTCCTATGATTCTAATATTTCAGCTTGTTGAATGTACGAGAGAAGCAATTCTCTCTTACGAATCTTTCAAACCTATCAACTGTTTGATACATTGTGTCAGCTAAACCTTTTAACCACATTTTGGACATGAATGTACTCAATCTTCATTGGGACTATTTGTGATTGTGCAGATCATGGAGAAGAACACAACAAACTCCAGTGAGCATGGGAGTAATACCCCCACCTTAGATGACGAGCAACCACTCATCACCATGAACGACATTGCTCAGTGGTTTGAAGCTTTCCCACAAGGAAACATCATCGGATGGGAAGAACTAATGAGTGAACTCCTAACCAAGCTGAAGCCACCTCAGAGAACTGTTAAACCAGAGGCAAGAGTGCACCCATTCACACAAGAGAAAGAAATTGAAGATGCTCGTGTAGTCATAAGCCAAAACAAGCAGATGCATCATCAGACTCTACAACAACTAGACATGATGGCCAGAAAAATCACTGAGCTGAGACATGCTGTAGTACATACATATAGCCTGACTCAAAACTCATATGGGGGTAATCAAGCTGAACAAAGTTTTGGGGTCATTAACCATGAGCAACAAAGCTATGGACACTTACAATCTCCAAGCAGTCACTCAAGCACGTTCCAACAGAAGGGTCAGAAGGATGTATACAATCCGCCATGGAAAACTCAATCCAACTGGAGGGGGCTTGAGAACCAAAACCAAAAACCAAGGGACTTCAACTGCGACAATCCCAACTTCAGAAACCAGCACAAAACACACTTCCAATCCCGTCCTACCTCAACACTCACCCAAAATGACTTTCATCTACCACCACAATTGACACAGCCACAACCACTTCCAACCTTTCAAAGACTCTATATTCTAGAAATGATGATGGAGAGATCCATGAAAATTCAAGAAATAATAACAATAGAGCAGGAAGAAATAAAGAAACATCAAGAGATGATAAGCAAGAACCAAGAGGCCTCACTTAGAAGGCTCGAAAGGCAGATGGAACAACTGGTTCAAAACCTTGCTGAACTGGGTGAGAAGAAGGGAACTCTGAACCTAAAGAGCCATGAAAAGGATGCTGGGTTGAAAGGGAATGAAGTCATGAAGGAAAGTGAGAAGGCTATGGAAAGAGAAACAGAGGGAAGGAAGCCCATAGTGAGAGGAGGAAGCCTAAGGCAACAGAAGCCTCAACTTCCATGAGCACAGAATGAAGGATGTCAAGCTAGTGACAATAAAAGAGCGCTTGTTGGGAGGCAACCCAACCTGAGGTAGTTTTCTTTTCATAGCTATTTTAATAAAAAGGTTAATTAGTTTTATCTATATTGCAAGAAGCTAAGTTTGGTGTTTCACACCAAAACAATATAAGGAAGAATGAAGGATTTTAAATTTGGTGTTCCACCAAAATCCCATCATAAAACACATTCTCAATTTCTGCATAATGCTAGCTTCAAGAATTTAGATAAACTGGTTAACTATGCTGCCGTTTCCTAAGTTTCCAGTTTTGTCACTTTTGAAAAAGAAAAAGAATTTTACACATGGTTAATCTGATGCACAAGGACCATTGGCAAGGTACTAAGTTTGGTGTTCCCACACCAAAGTAAGTTCAAAATCCCACAAATAAATCATGCATGCTAACCATTTTTCAAGTGCTTTGGGAACAAGCAACTTTCAATATCATTGCAGAGTGTCATACAAGCTTTTGGAAGGATTAAGCATCATCACCCAAAGAAATGAAAGAGGAATGCTAAAACCAGCAATAAGGATGATGAGGAGGAGGACAGCAAGTAGATTCCAAAAGGTTGTATTGTTCAGTGATTGTTTTATATCAGATACTGCTATGATTGAAAGTGATATAATACCCCTGCTTGTCTGCATAGTATAGTTTTCTGTAATTCAATAATTAAGATACTTGATTATTCACAACACCACACTTTTCACACTTGTTTGCACTCAATACTTCAAAAATGCATCACATGAAAGTTCTTTGAAAAGAAGGATTGAGGAATTAAACAATTTTGAGGCAAGCAAAAGATTAGGAGAAGTGACGGTTCTAGTTGTATGATAATGTATTGAGGTTGCATGCTTATGAAAACTTGCATGGGAGCTCATAGGCAGGACATGAAGTTCAAAGAAGTATTGTGGAGATTCTCAAAAATTTATTGATCCAAGAAGCAGCAAACAAAATAAAAGAAAATAAAGAAAATACAAAAACAAAAAGAACATAGCCCAAGGCTCTGAGCATCAATTACTAGGCAGAAAAAGAAAGAAGAAACAAAACTCAAAGAGTTGTTAGCCTAGTAAATGCTTGTGGTTGAGTTGTGTCAAAGAAAGAGGCTTGAGCAAGTAAATCCTTAGGGGTGCTTTAACACCTAATACCTTAAAACCAACTGGTTTAGGAGTATTGATTGAAAGCTTACCTAAAGAGCCGCTTTGAGACATGACACTTAGAGTCAAGGCCAAAGCAAAGAAACTATAAGCTGCTTCAAGGTGATTACATATAAAGAGATCTCTATGATACCATTTGGATGAAAGTCCTAAGACCTAAGACTCCCAATATGTGGGGACTAGTAAGCACTGAAGCCCTTGCATGAGCATATAGTTTAGAGTTCACCCCACTGTCACTTAATCACGTCACTCATAGGACTTTACAAGCTATTCTTCAATCCGTCTTAATTGAAAGAACCTTTGAGCATAAGTCCTTTCTTGCTTGGGGACAAGCAAGCTTTAAGTTTGGTGTTGTGATGACGAGTCATCTTAGCCTAGTTTCACTAGCCTTTCTCTTTTATTTTTAATTGATTTTATACACTTTCTTAAGCCATAAGCAAGCCAATTGGGTAGATTTTCATGCTTCCTTTGATTTAATCAACCATAGATGAATTAATGCTATTTCATGAGGTTTTATGCTATAATTGTCACATATTATGAAAGAATGAATATCTCATGATTTTGAGCATAGCTTTGATGTGTTTGGTTGATTAATGATAGGTGAAGAAAGCTTGGAGAAAGGTTGAAGCAAGAAGGAATGGCTAGGAGGAAGAGAGGACAAAAAGTTTGAGCAAAAGTTTGCCTCAAACTTTAGCTCAAACGATAACACCATGGTCTATAAATACTTCATAGATAACATATCTTATATAGCTTCGAATGATGAGTACGAAAGTTGGACTTAAATTTAAATACGAAACATTTTTTATTTATGCATACATGATAACACCATGGTCTATAAATACTTCATAGATAACATATCTTATATAGCTTCGAATGATGAGTACGAAAGTTGGAGAGTGTGGTAGTTTGTGTCCACGATAGTTGCCTTCTTGCAACGACACCTAATAGGAAGAAAAAGAATTGTTGTAAAAGCTATCAAATGAAAGAGTAATTGGTAAACGAATGATATTTTCTTCTAACATACACGGTCTTTTATAATGGTAAAATAAAAATGGAAGGAATTAAATTTTATATTTTTATATTAGGAATAGAATTTGATATTTATCCTAATAAAATTATTATTATTATCAATATAAATGGGTTAACAACTTGCCACTAATAAAATCATTGGATAATAAATAAGAATTAGAAGGATATAAATATAATTAAAATAATATAATTAAAATAGTTCCTTTATGGTTATTTTCTGATGACATATTTGGACAAAAGGCAGCTTATATGAGGGGCTTTTTAACATCAAATTATCTCATATCTGATAACGTTGGGATGATGGATGCAATTTATGAAGCTATGTCATTTTAGAAGATCTTATGGAAATAATGAAATGGTTTCCATAGATGCATTGAATTTTTGTAAAAAGATGTTGAATTTCAATGTTAAACTCCTTTCTCTTTATCTATGGGACATATGAACATGATTAAAGTTTCTAATATTATGGGTGTTGACCCAAAACCATTTGATCCTAAAACATACGTGGAAGAGGATACCTTTGTAACTGATGAGTTTGGAGCTAAGAAACGCATACGCTTGGAGAGCAATATCGTGCGATGGAGGACTGGCAGAAATTCTGATGGCACATCATCTGTAAGTAACCATATGCAGCTATTGTTTTGTTTTTAATAAGCAATGACGTGATCTTTTAGTATGGTGGTGTTATTTATTTTATTTTTATTTATGATGCTAAATTAGCTTTTCATCTTTGAATTATTGATGCCCTATTTCTTTTTGGGTCTTTAACTAAATAAATAATTAGGGTTATTGTTCTGCTTTTTTCTTTCACCATTTGCTTCGCACTGGAACTCTTAATTCTTTTGTTTTAACTCTTAAAATGATATATTTTTAGACATTTAATTTTAAAAAGCTTCTATGGTAAAAGGTGAAAATTTCTATAAAATTCAATCCAATGCACTTTTTCTCTATTGAATCTAACCATCAGGGATCTCATCTTTGCCTTTCCATCTACTCCTTTCATATCACTTACATATTATGTTTTCCTCTTTTTTGAATTAAAATTAGTGAGAAGCTTATCCTTATTTGTATTATTATACACCACTTGAATTGAACTTGCATGTTATTTAGATTTAGTTATTTATTTTTTGTAATTTGTGGTACAATTGATAGAGTCATTTAGATTTAGGTTTTAGTTTTAGAATTATTGATGTCATATTTATTCTTGTGTATTTAACTAGATAAAAAATTAACTTGTGTGTATTTTCATTAGAAATATGATATGTTTTTTCATTGGAAATCTAAATATATTTGAAGCCTACTAAAATAATGATATCTAAACTAAAAGGTGTGCTTATTGCATGAGTTTACAATTCCTGGATCTAGGCATAGGCTTTCTTCTTATTCTGGTTCTTGCATTTCCCTTAGTGTCACCTCATGTTCTTTCATGATCACTTTCTGATGACATATTCGGGCAAAAGGCAGCTTATATGAGGGGCTTTTTAACATCAAACTATCTCATATCTGATAACGTTGGAATGATGAATGCAATTTATGAAGCTATGTCATTTTAGAGGATTTTATGTAAATAATGAAATGGTTTCCATAGGTGCATTGAATTTTTGTAAAAAGATGTTGAATTTCAATGTTAAACTCCTTTCTCTTTATCTCTGGGACAGATGAACATGATTAAAGTTTCTAATATTATGGGTGTTGACCCAAAACCATTTGATCCTAAAACATACGTGGAAGAGGATACTTTTGTAACTGATGAGTCTGGAGCTAAGAAACGCATACGCTTGGAGAGCAATATCGTGCGATGGAGGACTGTCAGAAATCCTGATGGCACATCATCTGTAAGTAACTGTATGCAGCTATTGTTTTGTTTTTAATAAGCAATGACGTGATCTTTTATTATTTCATTCACTATTATCATTATAAACTTTTTTTTGTTTGGTTTGTTTTTTCGTATGTTAATTGGTAGGTGAAAAAAGTTTTTGATTATTTTTACCTCAATATTATTTGCTGGAGGTTGAGGTGAGTTTCATTATTTTTCAGTTTTTTTTTATTTTTTCCAAAATTTGATTCTGTTTCGGTGGGAGCAAATTTCTAATTTTTAACTTTTGCATATCTCTGCATTTTATTTTATTATTTGATAAACAAAATCTTGTGAGAGTTTGCTTTGATTGAATTTTTGGTATGGTGGTGTTATTTATTTTATTTTTATTTATGATGCTAAATTAGCTTTTCATCTTTGAATTATTGATGCCCTATTTCTTTTTGGGTCTTTAACTAAATAAATAATTAGTGTTGCTGTTCTGCTTTTTTTTTTCACCATTTGCTTCGCACTGGAACTGTTAACTCTCTTGTTTTAACTCTTAAAATGATATATTTTTAAACATTTAATTTAAAAAAAATAAAATCACCAAACCCACCCCAAAGTAAAGATTTTATGTATTTCAAAATTCAAATCTCTTAATTGATATATGTTTATACATAAAGCCATAACCCATTTGTTGATTCATAGTTTTTTCACATTTCTTTGACCTATTGTATTACTTTTTTACAGAGTTTGTTTATTAACTGAAATCTATTTTTTTTCACCCTTTTAAATGTATATCTTTTTTTTCTTTTGAGCTCAATTTTTAAACTTTATTGATGGTCACTTTATTTTTGGTATTTATTATCTATTACTTGTATAATAGCCGTGGCTCATTAAGCCACGCGTCACTCTCACGTTAATTTGGAATAAAAAAATGAAAATGGAGTAACCCTAATCCCCTCATTCTCTTCGTTCTTTTTTCGATTGGCTATTCTCTCCTTCTGGCCTGGATCATTTTCGTCGTTGTTGTGACCTCGTTCCTTCCCTTTCCTCTGTGTGACACTCTCTTTCTCTCTCATTTTCTCACTTTCTCTCTCATGGTGTTGCTCTCGCTCTCACGGTGTTGCTGTGCACTAATTCTTCACAGCCGAGATGGGCTATAATGGGGCGGAGGACAGGTCGAGACTTCTCCTCCTGAGGCTGTGACTCTTCCTCTCAAACACAGCAGCGGCGGAATGATCAGAAAAAGAGGGAAATGATGAGTCAAAGAGGCAAGATGGACTATAACGGGGTCGATGAGGGCTCGACGGGAAGGGAGTTCTCCCTCTGAGGCGGTGAGTGTGACCTCTGGCCGGTGTGTTCTCACTCTCTCTCTCTCTGGCCTACTTCCTCTTAGGGTTTTTTCTTTTTTTTAAATTTTGTTTCAGGTTTTCAAATGGAGGCACCGTGCAAGGAGCTTCTGGATCTGATCCAGCCCCTGATGAGCATAATCACCGTGTAACTGATTGAGATTCCTTCTTTTGATTTGGAGGTGAATGATGGGTTGGCATGAACTACAAATTACTAACAATTTTAGAATTAGCAGGGGCGGTGCTAGGTACATGGAAAGGGGGGCAATGGCCCCCCTAATTTTAATTTTTTACATGTAAATTATATGTAAATTTTAGTTTAGCCCCCCTTAAAATTTTATTTTAGTCTTATTTTATTGTGTAAATATTTTTTGCCCCCCTCTAATATTTCTTCTAGCTCCGCCCCTGAGAATTAGAATGTAATGAATGTGTTGATTTTGGAATGTGATTTCTCATTGACTTGTTTAAGCTAAATTGCTTCATTTTATTTTTTTGTTTTAATTTAATTGTTGCTTTTGTTGTTGAGAACGTTGCATATGGTTATGTTGTTTGCTTGCTTTATTGGTTTGTTGAACTATAGACCGTAGATTTAGCATCATATAGTTATGTTACCTTAGCTTCCTTATAATTGTGGTTAATGGGTTATAGTTGTGCCCTACTTATTGATGGAGGGAAAGAACTTTTAAGATTTTCAATTAAAAGATAAAATAACTTCTCAATTTATGGAGAAAAGATGCTCTTTTTATTATTTGTTCTGCGTTTTCTGTCTGCATTGTCGTTTTCTTTGTTGAAGAGATTGCTTTTGTGTCAATTTCATTACTTTTATTGATCCAACAATGTGTGAGCTTCTTTTTCAATTCTTTAAACATTGATACATGGAAATTTCATTTTTATCATTGTACAATTTCTGCAGGTTGCAAATACTCAAATGTGGCATATTCAAGGTCTTACACTATGTGAACAACATTTGATTTCAACAGATATGATGAGTAGGCAATACTCTTTGGTGAATCTGTGAGAACATGCAAATAAAAAACAATTTGAGTCCAAGGCATTTGATGTAAGTATTTTTGCTACCTTTTAATTGCTTTATTGATTTATTTTTACTATTCTAAAAATCTTAAGCTAAGCAAATGAATTCAATCATATAAAAGAAACAATGCAGCAACATTTTTTAATATAAAAAGTGTTATTATTCTTACTCTTTTGTTACTACTTTCTATAAATTAGCATTCAATCTAAACACATGGTTATTACTTGATCATATTTTAGTTATATAAATAGTACTCACCAAATAAAGGAATGCTGGAAAATTTTATGAATGAAGCTCATGAGAAATTGAAGGTTTGTTCATTTGCTTTTGTTTTTGATTTCGTCATTCATAAGTATCTTTGTAAGGGGATAAGTTATATTGGTTAGTGTAATTTGAACTTACTATTTTTATTAATTCATATGTTTCTTTGCTAATCTTTTTTTATTTAATTTTTTCATTCTGTTTGAATTTAATTTTTGATTTTTTTCTATTTTTCTCAGGTGTTTAAAGTATTTTTTGATTTAAAATTTATTTGATTTCTTTGCTTAGAAGATTCCCCAGGCTATTTCTTGCATGTATGTTAGTAGTAATTATTTAATAACCCTTCTTGATGTCCAAAATCAAAGAATTTAGGTCATTTATACACTATCTTCTGTAAATTTTGATTCGAACGGGTTTAATGTTCTTTGGCCATAAAATTTACAGTCTTTCACTTTTTATAATCTGAGATGAAATTTATTTTATTACTTTGTTTTTTGGTCTCTCTAGCAAAAAAGAACAATAGGGGGAGTTGGATGAATTTTTATAGTTTCAAAGCCTGAGATCAGGATTTTTCTTATTTGCCTCTAAATTCTTTTTATCGTCTCTAATTTGGTTCAATAGTTAGTCTTATGCAATGTGGTCTTCGTTTCTTTTTTCTTGAATGAAAATGGAAAATTGGTTGGTGATCGAATATTATGGAATTTCCATTTGTATTGGTGCAAAAATGTTCATGATTTGTTCAATTAAATTTGACAATCGATTACTATCTGATTGGAATTCGGCTAAATATTTGTGCAAGTAATATATATTAGATACACGCGTGGAAGAAAAGAACAAAAAGCAAAATTAATACTGATATTATTGGATATGTGCGATGGGCCTTTTGTATTGGAATAATTTAGAAATTACATGATTTCCTCTCGAAAACATGGAATATTACGGAAGAAATTATTTACTTTGTATTTTTAATGCATATTTGCTTTAAAAATAGATGTCTTATCTATTTTTATTGAAACAATTATGCAGAAGTTGGAAAGGAAATTTGTTTTTTATGGCTGTGTTATCCAAATGCTTTTGCAGAATCTAATGAAAAAGAAATGCTTGATAGAGGATAAACATGGTTCCTGAGATTGCAATGATATTCCTTGCTTGCACCTTATAATTAACAAAAAAGGTATCTCACATAATTTATGATTTGAAATCATGTACTCATTTTATTACATGTAACTTTTGTAAATTAAATTACTACTAAAACTTGAAAGGTAGATGCAATGATAAAAGTTATCCTTTTATGTCATTTCAAGATATGATCTAAACATATGGTGCTAACCTTTGCTCTTTTATATATTTTTTTTTTTTGCAACGATGAAACAGTTGTTTTCAGTAGCTGAAGAATTTGGTTACTCTAAATGGATTCAATTTGATACTCCAGTTGTTCAAATAAAAGTAACAAAGAACATCCTGTGTTTTGGCTTTCTTTTGATTTTAATGCATTCTCTTTTTGTTAAAATGCCTATTGCTACTCAAGAAAATGAGAATTTATGTTGAAAAATTTTTCAATCACGGACAAATATATAGGTTTTAAAATTATGAAGTGTAAAGTATGAAGGAGGACAACAACTTGAGGGTCATTTGTTTTACAGCGAAGGGTTTTAGTGTGGATCACTTTCTGTAGGTAAGTTTAAGTTTCGCTCGTTCTGTTTATTTTTTAAAGGTTAGCTTTTAGGATTTGCTTTCTGGCTTCGCTCATTTTGGTTTTTTTTCTGGCTTTATTTTGTTCCAATATTAAAGGGTTAGTTTATGTGTATGGAATGTTCACTGTTTTTTATTCATATTTCCTAAGGTTAGGGTGATTAGGCTTTGGACTATTTCCAATTTCAGTGGTCATTTCTTCCCAAATTCTACGATGTTGATTTTAATTGATGAATCATGGAGTTCTTGTGTTCCAAGCATGCCTCAATTAATATATTATGATCTAATCTTTTGTTTTAAATGTATTGTTCTTGAGTTGATTTGGGGTGTTTTTTTTGTTGTGTTTGTAACTCTTAAACATGTGAAATTTAGCATGTTGTGTCCTTATCTCATTCTCGCTTTAATCTACTCCTGAATTTTTTTGTATTTAATGTTTGGCTCTTTGTAGTTTGTCTTATATTTTGTCCTTTTTATTTTTCGAACTGTTATTTCATTTAATATGTGCCAATTATACATTTTCTTTCCTTGGTCAATGATGGCAAATTTGATACAAATTATCTTGTGTATTGACAGAGGTGCAAAATACAAGTTACTGTTCAGAGGCCTATGATTTTGTCGGAGGGTCAAGTATATGTGATGAAGCACTTTTCTTATATTTTGATTTTGTGATTCTGAATAATTATTTGTACAGTTGTTAAGTCACCTATATAATTATATTACTTATATCACCTTTTTTTTAAACCATTAAAATTATTACTTTACATGTGTCATTTTTGAAAATGATTCATTATGCCGTAAGTTTATCCACTGGGATTCATGATTTAATTATGGTTGGAAATTAAGAAAGAGAAAAAAAGAAGAGAGTATCTGTCGACTGTAAACACCTTTTTTGCTATTAGAAATTTACATTTCCTACATAAATGCACTTTTGATTTTTTTGCAATTGTTGTTCGAGTTGACCTCTTTCTTTTTTTTTTTTTCCTTTGCAATTGTTCTTTGAGTTGACCTCTTTTTTTTTTTATATTGTTATCGTACAACTCTATACTTCTTTAATTTTATGTCTTTGTTGGTTGGATAGATATTTTTAGTAGTAGTAGTATAAGTCACATGATTTGTTGAATTTGATAGGTTGAAAAAAATTTAGAAGCACATTAGGAAGTATTTTTGGAATACTACTCTTGATTTTTCAAATGGTATATTAAAAGTAGATTATATTTTTACTTTACCTTTCAAATAAAAGGTAAAGCAAAAAGCAACGTTCGAAAGCAAAAAGTAACGTCAAAAAGTAACGTCCTCTACAGTGCTTTCTTTAAACTAAGTTAGGATTCAAATTAAAAGATAGTGGTTAAGAGATTTAAAGGATAGTTCAAGTTGGAAAAAAGCTTTGTTTTTATTTCTGTATTTCTTTTTTTCATCTTGAAAAATAAGTTTGATGAAAGATTTCGAACATTTATTCTTTTTCTTTTTTTTCAATCAACAAATAAATAAAATCAAAGGTCAAAATAGTAGTTTTTTTAAATCTTTAAGTTCCTCATCTTTTTATGCACTGGGTCTTTTAAATTTTATAGACTTTCATTAGCATTGAAAAATGATAACTTATATTTTTGTAAAATAATTTTTTTATCTAAGAAATAAATTATTTTAACATAATAAATCAAAGAATTTTTACATAAATGATATTGGTTATGGTTCTTATTTATGTTTTATCTTTTAAATTGTGTCGTTTATATGTTTAAATTGTATTTGTTGTCGTATAACTTATGAAGTTGAATATGATACAATATACTGTAAGGCAGGATTTCTTTAGCAAATTCTAAGTGCTCATCAAATAGTATGCTGACATTTAAATGAATGTTTTAAAAAATAAGAATAGAAAGAATGAGTATAAATTTAGTCTTAATTAAAAAAAAATTACAAATTATGATGAATTAAAAAATGATACTTATATATTTTAAGTAGTGATAAAATAAATAAATTTTTTATTTTTAAATAAAAAAAATTGAACAACAAAAATATTTTTATTAATATAAAAAATACAATCTAAAAGGACTGAAAAAAGAAATAGAAATTTTCAATCCGTGCACGGGTCTTCTGATGCACGGATCTTCTGCTAGTATATATAAATAGAGCGTAGACCTTGGTTGTGACTATAGTGATGATAGTAGACTCTTCCCTCGCCCGTACTCTTTCCTTAGTTATTCCTCACTCCGCCATATACCCACCGCGCACCACCACCGTAATCATCAACAGCCACCTTAAAACACAATCCTCTCTAGTCTCTTCTTTACGCGCACACACAAGTCTTTCCTTCTCTTTGTTTAACTTATAAATTCCTATTTTCTTTCTTCTTTTTACACTACTTTATTATCGTTCTAGATTTTGCGCTTGAATTGCTAGTTTTCAATATGTTATGCTACGGAAGTGTTGGTGGTTTGGTATTTTTCAAATGGTATATTAAAAGTAGATTATATTTTTGCTTTACCTTTCAAATAAAAGGTAAAGCAAAAAGCAACGTCCGAAAGCAAAAAGTAACGTCCTCTACAGTGCTTTCTTTAAACTAAGTTAGGATTCAAATTAAAAGATAGTGGTTAAGAGATTTAAAGGATAGTTCAAGTTGGAAAAAAGCTTTGTTTTTATTTCTGTATTTCTTTTTTTCATCTTGAAAAATAAGTTTGATGAAAGATTTCGAACATTTATTCTTTTTCT
This sequence comes from Arachis ipaensis, assembly GCF_000816755.2. Classification (NCBI taxonomy): domain Eukaryota; kingdom Viridiplantae; phylum Streptophyta; class Magnoliopsida; order Fabales; family Fabaceae; genus Arachis; species Arachis ipaensis. The sequence goes on from NC_029787.2 coordinate 113,438,584, forward strand.
TTTTTTTCAATCAACAAATAAATAAAATCAAGGGTCAAAATAGTAGTTTTTTTAAATCTGTAAGTTCCTCATTTTTTTATGCACTGGGTCTTTTAAATTTTATAGACTTTCATTAGCATTGAAAAATGATAACTTATATTTTTGTAAAATAATTTTTTTATCTAAGAAATAAATTATTTTAACATAATAAATCAAAGAATTTTTACATAAATGATATTGGTTATGGTTCTTATTTATGTTTTATCTTTTAAATTGTGTCGTTTATATGTTTAAATTGTATTTGTTGTCGTATAACTTATGAAGTTGAATATGATACAATATACTGTAAGGCAGGATTTCTTTAGCAAATTCTAAGTGCTCATCAAATAGTATGCTGACATTTAAATGAATGTTTTAAAAAATAAGAATAGAAAGAATGAGTATAAATTTAGTCTTAATTAAAAAAAAATTACAAATTATGATGAATTAAGAAATGATACTTATATATTTTAAGTAGTGATAAAATAAATAAATTTTTTATTTTTAAATAAAAAAAATTGAACAACAAAAATATTTTTATTAATATAAAAAATACAATCTAAAAGGACTGAAAAAAGAAATAGAAATTTTCAATCCGTGCACGGGTCTTCTGATGCACGGATCTTCTGCTAGTATATATAAATAGAGCGTAGACCTTGGTTGTGACTATAGTGATGATAGTAGACTCTTCCCTCGCCCGTACTCTTTCCTTAGTTATTCCTCACTCCGCCATATACCCACCGCGCACCACCACCGTAATCATCAACAGCCACCTTAAAACACAATCCTCTCTAGTCTCTTCTTTACGCGCACACACAAGTCTTTCCTTCTCTTTGTTTAACTTATAAATTCCTATTTTCTTTCTTCTTTTTACACTACTTTATTATCGTTCTAGATTTTGCGCTTGAATTGCTAGTTTTCAATATGTTATGCTACGGAAGTGTTGGTGGTTTGGTATTTGGATTTAGTTTCCGTGAGTCCATTATACATATATAGAATGTAGTGGTTAATGCTTTACTTTGTGTACGTTACATATGAACCAAGTATACAACTCTCTGTACATGACACTTGTTTTGGATTTATGTGTTCTCAACATGGTTTAAAAACTAGACCAGGCTAACCGATGAAACCAACCAAGGTTCTAAAAATCGGTTCGAACTGGCCGGTCGAACCGTAAACCGTTACAAAAACGAATCGATTAAATGCAAAAACCGCAAATTTTGAAAACTGCTATTGAATCGTCGAACCGGTCGGAAACCGATCAGTCGAATCGAACCGTGATTCAGCCGGTTTTTTGAATTGGGAAGCAAACGGCGCCGTTTCATTGATTCTGAATCAATGAACCCTAACTCCTCCACTACTCGTCTACTCCATTATTAGTCCAGTCTCCACAGCCCTAGCCTCCAGAACTAGAACGCGCTAGCCACTCTCTGTCTCTCACACTCAATCCACAGCTCCTGGTCCTCCCTTACTTCCGTCCAGCCACCGCCTGCTACCGCCGCCGGCGGAACTTCCAGCTTCGAAGAGCCACTGCCTGCTCCCTCACTTCCCCCTCATCGCGCAGCAGCCGTCGCAACCTTCCTTCCTCTCCATCGCGCAGCCACCGTGCGAACGTGGAAGCCTCAGTCGCGCAGTCACTGTCCGTCGGCGCCAGCTCTGTTCCACTGCAGCCACTGCTTGTTCGAAGGCCGTTCGAAGCCCATTCGAAGGTGAAACTTGTGGTGTCTCCCTCTTGCGTGCTCTGTTCAAGATTTCTAGCTTCTAGGTAATTTTTTTAGACTATAATTGAATAATTTGTTGTTACTGTGAAGTTCTGTGAATTGTGAACCGTGAACTGTGAGCTATGTCTATGATTTAGATTTTTGATTTTTCTGTGAACTGTGAACTGAACTGTGAACTTTGCTCATTGAATAATTATGAATAATTATTGTTAGTTAAGTTGTGAATTTTGTTGTTGTAACTTGTTACTAGGTTGAATTATTATCGAATAATTTTGACTTATGAGATTATTGGGTTGGAGTGATTTGCTGTGGGTTCCTGTGAACCTGTGATTTTGTACTTGTTAATTCGTTAAATAGTTGTTGTGATTCTTGCAATTGAGATTATTGGGTTGTTTTGCTCTTCTCAAATTGTTAATTTGCTAAATTGTTGCTGTTATTGTGATTCTTCATTCTTGAGATTGAAATTGTCTTTGTTTTTTGTTATTGGGTTGCTGGATTTTCTATTTGGATTTTGTATTTGTTGGTTCGTTAAATTGTTGCGATTCTTGAAAGTTGAAATTGAAATTATTGGGTTGCTTTGTTCTTATCAAATTGTTAATTTGCTAAATTACTGGTGTTATTGTGATTCTTGAGATTGAGATTGTCTTTATTTTTTGTTATTGGGTTGCTGAATTTTGTATTCAGATTTTTTGTAATAATAATTGTTGAAACATTGATTAATTGTTGGTTCTAAACCTTGTTGTTGATTGCTTGAAGCATGATTAATTTTTGGAGCATTGATTAATTGATTAGGGTAGGGTTGTGTTGTGTCGTTCCAAGATGAATATGATTGTTTTGCACTTTTGCTTTGCGATGCTTGCTGATTGTTATTTGATCTCACCGCATTTCAGCATTTGATCAATGAAATATTTTGCAAACATTCAGTTTTTGGTTTGCATTTCCATATATTGACTTGGATTTATACTTTACTAAAAGTTGTCCAACGGAAGAAGTCAAGCTGATCTCATGAAAATTCCAAATGACTAATAAGATTGAATGACAAACTTGGATCAATTGGATGTTGGCATTTTATGTTTGGTTGGTTGTTTTTGTTATTTGACTTTTGAGTTTGTATTTGAATGAGATCATAACATTATAGTTTATGTAGTACTTTTAATTTGGATGATATTTTAAAGTTTATGTTAGAATATAATTATGTTTTAATATGTTTATTTATATTTTATTTATTATTTTATTATAAAACGGTTTTTTCGGTTTAACCACGGTCGAAACGGTTGAACCTATAAATCAATGAATTAATAACTAAAGCGGTTCAATGACCGGTTCGGTTTTCAAAACCTTATAACTCATTGGCTTGTTATGATTTTATTTTAGTTTATTGAATTTTAAATTTTTAATTGAAGATTTAGTTGAAACTTGATTAGAGAATTTTATAAAAGATTCTTCAGAACTTTTTTTTTCCCAAAGATAGAATATAATATTATTAATTGGAAGATTAAGCAACAAATAGAATTGGTCCAACTTTGGACAGCACAATAAAAAAAACAAAACAGGGTACTCCCACTTAACTTACTTTAAAACAACCGAGACTAAGAACTCAATATAGTTACTTTGATTGGTTGTTGGTTGGATTTGTTTGGGCCTAGGGCCGTGGTTGGAATGAGATGAATCGATGGTTGATTTCGGTTTTGTGTTTCTGGTTTGGAATAAAATATGAAAGGCTATTTTGGTTCCGCATAGATAAACCGTTTTGAAAGGCTTTTGAATTTTTGAGAATTGAACGGTTCTTCTTTCAGAAAAGATTTTCAGACTTTACTTTTATTGTAAACCGTTGTTTTTGAAAAGGAGGCATAAGACGGTTATTAATCACTAGTACGATTTATCTTCACATATCCTATTACAGTAATTCCCAAAAACCCTCTACTGAGAACCCTTTCGAGGATGATGTTCTCACCCCCCTACATTTTTCCCCCTTTCAGGATATGGGCGCAGAAGTCACGAAGAGTTTATTTTGTTATTGAGATGCTCTATGTTGCTTTAGATTATTATTTTTGTACCCTCGACTTTATCTTGATTTATTCTGTAAGAGGGAAGAAAAAAACCATTTAAAAAAATCGTTTCAAAACTATTGAACCGACTAGAAATTGAACCGGCGCTGCTTTGATATTTCATTAAAAAAAAGAAAAAAGAAAAAGGGTTTCTGAAGATAGAAGTGCAGAAACCAGTCTCTCTCTCTCTCCCCTCTCTCCCCTTTTATCTCACTATCTAAGTCTCAGCTCTTTCTTGAAATCCCTAGCCTCCATCGCAGCGCCGTGCGTCTCACTGTCGCTGCCAAGTTTGTCGTGGCCGTTCGCCAATCCTCTTGGTTCATCGTGCTCGAAGGCCCTCCCCTCATTTGCCCAACGCCAGCGTCTCCGGGTCCTAGCAAAGCAGCTCTTCGCCCCATCGTTAGTCCGTTAGCTGTTCGTTACCAGCTCGCCAGTGTTCGCCACTAGCTCTCTGTTGTCCGTTGCCAGCTTGCCAGTGTTCGTCGCCAGCTTCCTGTCATCTGTCGCTCTCCCTTAAATCTCTGCTCACTGCCCTCGCCAAAGGTAATGTCTCGAATGCTCAGTCAGTGCTTAGCGCTGGTTCTTGGTTGATGGCTTTGCTTACTGCTCGATGATAAATTTCAATTTTGATGACTCTGTTACTGGATTACTGCTTGATGACTCTGCTAAAATGCTAACTATTGCATATGTGAGATAAGTTTCATTGTGGCATAAATATGGTGGTAATTTGAAGGATATAAATAACTTCAGTGAATTCTTATTTGATTTTTGAAGATATGTGGAAATTAATTCCAATATTTGACAGTAAATCTATATATGTTGATAAATGTATTAATGTTATGAAAATCGGACCGGATCGGCCGGTTGAATCGAGAATTGGCAATGTCAATGGTCCGGTCCTAAATTAGGGCCTTCAGCCTCGGCCCTCACTCCCTCAGCCTTTCAGCCTCACTCTCTCAATCCCCACGCTCACCTCGTCTCCTCCCCCAGCACGCACCACGCAGTCGCAGCCATTGAGACTGAGCCACTGGCCACGCACCCTCCTTCCCTCACGCACGGCGCCGCCCTTTCTCTCTCAGCCCTCTCTCTGTCTCTCACCAGCCACCGGCGAAGCTCCTCGTTCGACTGACGATGGTGACGACCGACGACTGACGACTGATGACTGACGCTTCTCTGCTCGTCCGGTGGTCTTCTTCTTCTCTGTTAGCCCCCGCCACTGCTCTGCTCTGCTCTTTTCTCTGGTCGTCGTCTTCTTCTCTTCTCAGGTAAATAATTAATTTTATTAATTAATTAATGTTCTGATTAGGGAGAAATTTTGATTATCAGAACTTCTGATTAGGGGTGTGGGTGTTGATTTTGATTATTAGAATTCTGATTAGGGTGTTGTTTTTTTATTACTAGAACTTCTGAATATTAAGGGTGTTGATTATTCTTCTGTTTAGTATTTTTTCTGATTTGTTACTTGTTCTTTTTTACTTGCTCTGATTAGTATTATTGGAACTTCAAATTATTTCTTTTTTTTTTTTTTTTGTTCCTCATTTAGTTGATGTGTTTATTGTTCTTCCTGTTTTATTATAAGGTTTCTGTCTTTCTGATTTGCTGATTATTTGTTGGTGTTTTTTAATTTTTGTTGCTGATTTATTCGATTTCTGGCTTTAAATCATTGATAACATTTGTTATGCTTTACCATTATACAGTAGCTCCTCGAGTAATTTTTACTCAGTTTAGTTTCTGCTAGAATGGTTCATTGTTAGCTGACTTTGTTTATTTATTTATTTATTTTTACTTCAGGTATGGTGTGAGCAAGCAAGACGAGGCTTTTAAGGCAGAGATTTGTGATATATATACGCCGAGTGAGTGCTTTTTTTTTGTTGACTTGTTGCTTGTTACGCAGGCCTGGGTAGTGATAATGATTTTGGCTATGTGGGTTATGCATCACATGATTCATTTGCTTGTTTTTCTTTTCCGATGGTTAAAAGGTTTGTGTCCTCTCTCCTTCCTCCTGGTGATGAGGAACTTAAAGGTGATGAGGTTGATAGGATAATCAGTTTCAAGAATTCCATAGGGATTGATGACCCAGATATAGAAGCTATGCATATGGAGGTATTCTTGTCTTAATTGTGGACATATATGTGGAAAAGGATTATTCTTTTTCTCTTATTTTGGAGTGAAATCAGTTTTACATCTTATTAGTTTGGTGTTTGTTGACTGAATCAGATTGGTAGAAAAATCTTGAGGCAAAGGTTATAATTATATTTTAGGATATTTATTTATAATTTATTTATTATTTTATTTTAAAACAGTTTTTCAGGTTGAATTACGGTTAGATCGGTTGGATCAGTGAACCTGTGAATCAGTGATTAGAGTGGTTCGATGACTGGTCCGGTTTTTAGAACCTTGAAATATATAGACCACAATAAATTAAAACTTTGTAAAAATGAATTATGGCATGATGCTGATCAATATGGATTATCTTGGTTTAATGTTGCTGAATCGAAATTATATTGTTTTACTAAGATTTTGAGGATCACGTTCTAATAATTAACCTTGCACAGTAACTAAGTTTTTAATAGAATTTAGAGGTGCTGAAATTTGGGTTGGCAGGGATAGAAACTAGAATTTACCTGTAAATTTATTTCATGTTTCCAGCTGAGTTCAACTGCAAAGTAGACAAGTGTGGGGTCAACAGAACCTAAGTTCAGATTGTGGATATGTCACTTTATGATATTCGAGAATTATGTAGGGAAGTAGTAGTTTTGCGTATTTAAAAGAAATATATTTTAAGTTGAAAATTAGCTCTAAGTAAATTTGTGCATTATAATGAGGAAGTTTGTGTATTTATAAATGATAACTTTAGGCACCAGTTTTATAGATTTTCTTGGGTGCAAGTTTTTGAAATAGTTTTAGATATATAAGGTGAGATGGTCGTTGACATGGTATGGTATGGTATCGAAGGCTAAATCAAAACTTCAACCCTTGTCATTTTCGTTCTAAGTTGGAGTATATTATCAATATCAACAAGCTTAACAAAGGTTATATGGGTTAAGTACGATTTTGGTTCTTAGGGTAGGGGCTGAAAATTTTTTTTGCCATCGACCTTTTTTTTGCTATAAAATGGTCCCAAAGGTTTCAATTTGTTTTAAAATCGTCCTTCGGACGAAAATGTCCTTCCCAAATGCAGAAAAAAGAAGGAGAATGCAGAAGCAGCATGCAGAAGCACAAAGTAGAAGTAGTGAAACAACAACAATGAAACAACAACAACTAGAAGAAGAACACTAACAACAACGATGGATAATGAAATCAAAGCAACAACGAAAGCAAAATCAGAAAAATTAAAGAAAGAAGGGCTGCGGGGTGGTTGGGAAGGAGATGCTGCGGCAGTGAACTGCGAATCGCGAGGGGAGGAGAGATGTGGTGGTGGTGGTGGTGGCAGGTCGCGTGGAAAGGGTTGCGGCAGTGGTGGCGACGTCGCGAATTGCGACGAGAACGACAATG
>NC_029787.2:113445889-113457664 GCF_000816755.2 Arachis ipaensis
AAAACAAACTGAAAGCTTCGGGACTATTTTGTAGCGAAAAAATGATTGGGAACGAAAACATTTTTCAGTCTCTACCTTAAGAACAAAAATTGTACTTAACTCAATGTTATATTTTAGTATGTTTATTTATATTTATTATTTTATTATAAAACAATTATTCTGGTTGAATTGGTTAGATCAATAAATTAGTAAATTAATAATTAGAACAGTTTAATGATCGGTCCGATTTTTAAAATTTTGTTTCGGATAAATTAATTTCTAAAGAAAAAAAATAATAATAAAGTTCTTTGGAATGATAGATGTGGACATATTATCTCCAAATTAGCCCCTATGATTAGGATAGAAAGTCTTAATTTGATGACTAGGATAGGAAGTCTTAATTTAAATTAATTTGTTTACGTATGTTATTATAAAAAGCTTCATTGATATTTTTTTTTTTTAGAGATTCATCTGTCCGAAATATAAATTTTTAGAGATATATTTGTCATTTTGCTCTTTTATTTTTTACCGTTAATTTGATTTGGTTGATTTTAATGGTTGAGATGAAACAATTGATGCTGCCAATTTTTTTGTGAAGGATCCACCCCTGAATTACAAGCTCGTAATTTACTCATTCGCCCTCAGTGACTGCATGACATTTATCCAAAGAGAAGACAACTGAGAAAACCCTTCTTCAGAACTCCGAACTGAACTTGCTCTTCATCATCGTCTTCATCATCTTCAATGGCAATGGCAACACCTACATTACCAACTATCAACCTAATGTAGCATAATACCAATACCCCTTTCTTTTTGCGTAACACTCCCATGTCTTCCCCTTTCCTCCTTAGTTATTCTCCTTCCTCATCTCCCTTCCCACAATCCCTAAACCCCAAATTCAGAACCTTTCCCAGACGCCTCAATTCCACTTCCATTGTATCATCCCAAATTCAAACACCAGAACCCGAAAATGACGACAACAAAGATAAAACTCGCAACAAAAACCTCAATTTCCTCAAGCTTACAGTGACCCTTACCGTTATCTCTGCTTCCCTGCCACAAGCCACCACCCTTGCTGCTGAATCCGCCGTGAAGGGAAAGAAAAGGGCACCCAAAAAGGCCGAAGCTTTGACGCTGGAGGAGCTGAAGTCATGGGCTCAGGGTCTTCCAGTGGTCTCTGATCGTCTTCCCTACAGCGACCTTATTGAACTAAAGAAGGCTGAGAAGCTCAGACACATAATTAAGCCCGGTTCTATAAACTTGAGGCAAAAGGCCGAACCAGTTCTGGTGGTTCTAGAAGACTCTAGAGTGTTCAGGACGGTTTTGCCATCGTTTGAGACTCATAGGAAGTTTTGGGAATCATGGGATGAATTAAACATTGGTTCTTTGTGTATGAATACATACACACCACCCCTTAAGAGGCCTAACTTGCCCCTTCCTATATGGGTAAGGGGTCCGGTGCTACCTGCTATTGAAAAGTTTATGCTTAAGCTTGCTGAGAAGAAACCGAAGATAGAATCCAAGAAGGCGAAAGAGTATAGGGAGATGAGGATGGAACTTAAGAGGCAGAGGGAAGAGGAGCTGAAAGCTATGAGGGAAGAGAGGAAGGAGTTGGAGAGGGCCAAGAAGGCGCAGAGGAAGGCTGAGGAGAGGCGGCGAAAGAAGGAGATAAGGAAGAGGAAGTATCAGGAGTCATTGATTCGGGCAAGGGATAATTATGTGAGGATGGCTGATCTTTGGTATGATTTGGCAAATAATCCTAATGTTGTCAATGCACTTGGCTTGGTTTTCTTCTACATTTTCTATAGGATTGTGGTGCTTAATTATAGGAAGCAAAAGAAGGATTATGAGGATAGGCTTAAGATTGAGAGAGCTGAGGCTGAGGAGAGAAGGAAGATGAGGGAGTTGGAGAAGGAGATGGAGGGTGTTGAACGTGATGACGATGATGAGAGTGAGCATGAGAAAGGGGAGGAGCAGAATGATTATTTGAAGATGGCAAAGCAGTTTATGAAGTCGGGGGCACGCATTCGGAGAGCCAAGAACAAGAGTCTTCCTCAGTATTTAGAGAGAGGTGTAGATGTGAAGTTTAGTGATGTTGCAGGGCTGGGTAAGATACGTCTTGAATTGGAGGAGATTGTCAAGTTCTTTACTCACGGGGAAATGTACCGAAGGAGAGGAGTGAAAATACCAGGTAACTCCAGTCAACACTTGATAATAGAATGCATTAATTTGAACTGCCTTAGCCTTAGGGAAAGCCTGTTTGGTGGTTCGCATACAGTTTGTTCTTACAGGTTCTACGTTTTTCATTTAACATAAAGAAAGAAGGAAAGAGTAAAACACAATTTGCTTATGTTTTATACTTGATTTTCTAAACGTTGGATTGGTCACATTATCAGGTGGTATACTTCTTTGTGGCCCTCCTGGGGTGGGAAAGACATTGCTGGCAAAAGCAGTGGCTGGTGAGGCAGGGGTTAATTTCTTCTCTATTTCCGCTTCACAATTTGTGGAGATATACGTTGGTGTAGGGGCATCTCGTGTGCGAGCACTTTACACGGAAGCCAGGGAAAATGTACGTGATTGTTTCGGCTTTGCCATTGTGCTCTTGCTTTCTTTAGAGTAAAATAAGACCTTGTTTCTTGCAATTCTTTTATTTATTTGCATCGAGCAGATAGTAGTCTATTGTTTCCAATCATGCTACACTTTTACAGAATCACCTGAAATTTACCTACTTTCTTCTGCTTTAGTTTTTGCATTCAATTGCCAACAATTTTCTTCAATCTTTCTCAGGCTCCATCTGTTGTCTTCATTGATGAGCTGGATGCTGTGGGAAGGGAGCGTGGCTTGATTAAGGGTTCAGGTGGACAGGAACGTGACGCTACTCTCAATCAGGTTAAACATGGCACCACTTAACTTTCCAACTGCTTTCGTGAAGTAAAAATGTGTAAAGATTGGTTGATGTTTACTATTTACTGAATGTTCCAGCTCTTGGTGTGCTTAGATGGATTTGAAGGAAGAGGAGAGGTGATCACTATTGCATCCACCAATCGACCAGACATTCTGGATCCTGCACTTGTGAGACCTGGTCGGTTTGATCGAAAAATATTTATTCCCAAGCCTGGCCTCATTGGTCGCATAGAAATTCTAAAGGTTGCTCCTCTACTATGTTACATCTGTGGTTTTCGGCTTCAGGCTTCAGTTTTCTCAAGTATACAATACTGTTTATGGTTATCCTTTCAAAACTTGGCTATTGTGATTTTAGACTAATCTTTCTTCCTTTCCCTTCCTTGTGATACTTTGATAGGTCCATGCTCGTAAAAAGCCAATGGCAGAAGATGTGGACTATTTTGCTGTTGCTAGTATGACTGATGGCATGGTTGGTGCAGAGCTTGCTAACATAGTTGAGGTTGCTGCCATCAACATGATGAGGGATTCAAGGACTGAGGTAATATCTCCTATTGAAAAAGATTTAATAGTCAGACCACCAATTGTAGCTTGCATACTTTTATTTACTGCATTTCACTGTGGCAGATTACTACTGATGACTTGTTACAAGCTGCACAAATGGAAGAAAGAGGAATGCTGGATAAAAAGGAGAGAAGCATGGAGACTTGGAAGCAAGTAGCTATTAATGAGGCTGCAATGGCTGTCGTAGCTGTGAACTTTCCTGATCTTAAAAATATCGAGTTTGTATGGAATTTACACTATATCCATTTTGTAATTGACATAATCTCACCTTATCTGATTGATTGTTGGTGGAAAAAATTGACATTTTAGCTTTATGTTGCTGTTGATGCAGGTCACAATTGCTCCCAGAGCTGGTAGGGAATTGGGTTATGTGCGGGTGAAGATGGATCCTATCAAATTTAACGAAGGAATGCTCACGTATGGATTCTTTGCTTAGATCAATTAAACTGCATTACATTGCACTATTACAGAATTGTGTTTAGAGCCTTTCATTGTTTCTCTAATTTATAACTACTAATGTCATGCAGTCGACAATCTGCCCTGGATCATATTACTGTTCAACTAGCTCCCCGTGCAGCTGATGAAATTTGGTTTGGGAGTGGTCAAGTAAGATAAAATTCTTACTTGCTTTCCTCAAGTTTCCTCAGTCCTTTTTATTTGCTTCATTGGTTCTTTTTGGTTGCTGTTTTAACTTGTTTTATAATATTTCAGTTGAGTACGATATGGGCCGAAACTGCAGACAATGCGAGGTCCGCAGCAAGGATATTTGTTCTTGGTGGGCTTTCAGAGAAGTACCACGGAATTACCAATTTCTGGGTGGCAGACCGGATAAACGTATGGGTTCTCTCTCTCAAGTCTCAACTTCAATTTTCTCATTGCAACCACATTATTGAAATAACACACTTTGTTGCATTTCGTTGTCAGGACATTGACTTGGAAGCAATGCGGATTGTGAACTTGTGTTATGAACGCGCAAAAGAGGTATGCTGTGATTGATGAACAATTTCAACAAGTTCATTTCATTTCTTGTTGATTAATAAGAGCGAGCTTGCTTTGTTTTTGCATAAACAGATCCTACATGAAAATAAAGTGCTGATGGATGCAGTGGTGAATGAACTTGTTGAGAAGAAAAACATAACAAAACAGGACTTCTTTCATCTGGTGGACTTGCATGGCTCCATAAAACCAATGCCTCCCAGCATTCTTGACCTTAGAGCTGCCAAGCAGAGAATTCCAACAACTTCGTAATGATGAAAACCAGACAGCTTTGAAGAGCAACTCTTAAGAAATGGCACAACCAATTTTTAGACTAGTTTACTTTATAGTCATATTTATTGTACGTTATATAAAAAAAATTATTTTATAAAAATTATGTTAAAAATTAAATTTTTAATGTATTAAATACATAAAAAATATTAAAATTTTTTTATTAATTTATTAAAATTTAAACTCATGCTGAAAGATAACATTTTTAATATAAAAAAAGGGTTTACTAACTAGAATTTCTCTTTGTTGGTAATTGGTGAACCAAAATATATACAAAAAAGATTAAAGTCACACGGACGAGTCCAAACGATAGCGGTGCATATTGCATGACTGAAAGTTTATAATTTAGAATAAACTTTTTCGTTCAATTTGTTAATTTGTTGTAACAACTTTTTAAGTTACGGTTTTTTTTTTCGTTTTTTTTTTCTTATCTTTTTCCTTCTTTTAATATTTTTTTTCCTTTCAAATTTAAGTAAGTTCTTTTTTCTCCGTTATTCTTCTCCTTCTCTTTCTTTTTCTTTTTCTTCCAACGAAACACACGCAAATTTTTTTTTCTTCTAAGTTTGCACACGCAAATTTTTTTTTTTTTCTTTTTCTCCTCTTCTTTCTTCTTCTTTATAGTCATGACCAATAACATCAATATTTTGCAAATGTTTTTATTAGTTCTGATTTTCTCTACTGCCATTATTAAATAATTCCGGTTCATTTTTTAATTTATTTAAGCTTATTTGTGTGTTAATTCTCAGTTCATTTGTATGTCAGTTCACTTGATACTACTGATAAGTATTGACTAAATTTTTTATTCACAAGTGAACTGAAATTAACACACAAGTGAACTGAAATTAACACACAAATGAATTAAAATAAACTAAAAAATGAACTGCAATTATGTAATGATGGCACTAGAAAAAATCAGAATCAATAAAGATGTTAACAAAATATTGGTGTTGTTAGTGATGACGATAACAAAGAGAAGAAGAAAAAGAATCTACGTGAATTTAAAAGAAGAAGAACGTAAGCATGAATTTGAAACAAGAAGAAGAAGAAGCGTGAGTAATAACGTTCTTTTAATGAGAGTGATTTTTGTTGGAGTTGGACCTATTTAAATAAACTTAAATGAAAAAATATTTGAATGCATAGCAATTTTATATAATTTATATAATGAATAAAATTTATTTATTAAAAATACTAAAAGATGCTGAATTTTTTCACGAATAATATTCGAGAAAAGAGTGACTTGTGACGTGAAGAATAACTGAATAACCGAACGTGGGATGGGTTGGCGTCTTAAGAGGAAAACGGATTTCCATTGAAATTTAAGTCCTTCCCTAAGACTTCGAAGGGTTCAAACTCTTGTCAACGCGCGCTCACTCACTCTCTCACACTCTTCTCTCTCTCTTACCCTTCACCTCCGGAAACGGTGCTCTATCTTCCAATCGTTCTCACTCTCACATCTATCTCACCGCACTTCTCTCTATACTCACCTCTATATTTCTGCTTCTTGCAGTTTATATTTCCTCTTTTCTCTTCCTTTCGGATTTCTGTTCTTGCGTCTTGAATCTCGCTTCAAAATATATAATGCGCATACAGAGACCCTACCATCATCCAAAATCCACAATGTGATTCTCCGATCCCTTACCTTTGATCACAGGTACGAACAATAACGTGTGAATTTCTACAATAATCAATCCAAGATTTTATAAACATATTCAAACATTCTCACGTTCTTGGACGGTATAGTAACCATTTCCTGCAATATAATGCATATTGATTGATATATGAGTCTCATTCCTATTATTGAAGGATAATAATTTGTGTTTAATTTGATTTTACATACGAGGATCGGAGTTGAATTTTCCTAGATCGTATCTAGCTAGAGATTGTTAATTTAACTTGGATTTTGTGTTGGAGAAGCGAATTAATTAACTGAGTGGTTGAGTGAGAACTGCAGGAAGAAGAGGATACGGAATAGAGAGAGATATCTATACGGTATAGACAGAGCGAGTCACGTACGTAAAGAAGAATGTCACAACTAGACGGAGTAATGCCGCCGCCCACGTTGGTGAGGCGGGGTTCAAGGAGTGCCTCCACCACCTTCAACATGGAGGTTTTCGACAACGAAGTGGTGCCGTCCGCACTCGCCTCCATTTCTCCCATTCTCCGTGTCGCCAACGAGATCGAAGCCGAGCGTCCCAGGGTTGCCTATCTATGTACGTAACGGATCGATCATTATAATAATAATAATAGTGATTTTGTGTTATTGAATTTTGAAATATGATGTGCAAATTAATGTTGCTGAGCGCGTAATGATAATTGCAGGTAGGTTCTATGCCTTCGAGAAAGCGCACAGGCTGGATCAGACCTCCACCGGCCGTGGCGTTAGGCAGTTCAAGACGCTGCTGCTGCAGCGATTAGAGAGGGTAAGCCTGTAGTTTCATTTGTTTCGATTTTCTCAACTAACTCTGCATTATGTATTTCATGCGTGAATGAGGACTGCTGAAGCCTGAGTGTGAGTATATATACCGTGCGTGAAACAAACACAGCACATGATAATGCTCTAATCTCCCTTCATGCAAGAAGTTCATGCATGTTCAATATTAGATATGGACTTTGATGGATAGACAATAACTTTTATGAACAATATAAACAATGAATTTTAAAATTGGCTTAATAAAATAAAAATTTATTACACCTCTAAATTATCAACTTAAATCTTAATATTAGAATAACTATCTGTACAGCTAATGAATTAAACATCTAATATATTTATTGTTCATATTGTTTAATATTTTTATTATCTATCTTTATCTTTATTTTTCTTAGATTAAATTGTGCGTTGTTCTCTACTTTCAGTAACTTTGTTGCATTTTTATTGTTGTTTTAAGTTACTATCTCTCTAATATTACCGTATAAAAAAAACTTTTACCTTTCTCTAATTGGAAAAAAAAGTTTATTCTATTAGTGATTAATAATGGTCTACTGGTGATCTTCCTCTCGCCCAAATTTTCACGGCTGTGGTGATAAATTTTCAACTAAAATCTCGTAGATGAGANTGGGCGGTGGCCATGGTTTTATCGTGGCTATGGTGGTCGAATGACGTGACATGCAGAAAAAGATGACATTTTGATGTATGTAATTAAATTGACCGGTTAATTAGCTAAGTACGGTAAATTTCACATGCTACTATAACAGTGGACAAGGGCTAGTAGAGGAAATTGAATTTTGATTGAGGAAGAAATTGTTGGAGATAAATAAAAAATTAGAGAAATTACAATTAGAGTTTGAGGAAGAAAAAATTGTCAAAGATTGGAGATAACAATGGTACGGTAGATGAATCTAGCAAATCGTCGCAACGGACGGAGTCGGTTAACTCATAACTGAGGTTGATTCGTGAATTTCGACGGCACCAGACGGTATTTACCGGCCGTCCGCCGTCGTTTATTGCCGGAGTAAGATCTGGAGAGAAGTCATAGACGCTATTTCCACCCCTCCTTATTGCCATGGTTGAGACTTGAGAGAAAGTCGTATCTACTATATTTGTGGACTATGTGTACCAACCATCAACAAACTACCTTCTCCTATTTATCTTATTAATTTGTCAATCCTCTAATCCACCCTCACAAGACTCACCAATAAGTCACCATTCATAACGTAAGATTAAACTTGCCATTTTAAGTTGAGATCTCTATCCCACCATATTTTCCAATTACAACTTACAAGTTTAACACCTTTCTTTTAATTCCGAGAACACATAACATAATATGGCATTACTCAAACAACATATTCATGATAAAACTAACAATATTCTTAGTAGCTTCCACCGTTCAAAGCCACCGATTCATAAGTGCTTATTTTTATTTTATTTTATTTTTTTGTTATGCCTCGGAGAATTCATTAGCACGGGGTTTTATTGTCCTAACCCTACCAACTTGGACTAATATTAATTTTTATTGGATTTATTCTCCTCCTTATATGGTTTTCATCCTACCCAACAAATCATTTTTTGGGTTAAAAAATTCATTTTCACTCTTCTGGATTTTATTATCCGTTTCCACCTGAGCTCAGACCATGTACACATCGTTTTCGGCCTACAATTTCAACTATGCCCTGCGAGGCTGCGATAATGACGCCAAATTTACCGCACCTGAAAACAGCCTAATTAGTAATTACCCATAAGTGCTTGTGATTAAGCTAACGGAGTACAACCATGTGGTCAGGTGTCGTCAGACCTGTCAGCACTTAGCCACGGTTAGCCACCATAAGTTTGACGACCCAGCCTATTATTATGGGTGCAAATGTTGCGCACTATATATTCATGACATCTTATTTTAAAAGAATAATTACATTAAAAATTAGTTATTAAATTAATTATGGATATAATATATATATATTAAAATATAAAATATATATTAAAATTAATTAAATAAATATATTTTTATATATAAATATATAATAACTAATTTAATAATTAATTTTTTATGTGTAAATAATATTTTGTTAAAATTATATATGATGGTAAATGTTATTTATATGAAGTCTAACTAAACATATCCACCACTCTAATATTTTATTTGTAGATATTAGTAGGTATCGCGTATTTTTAATCTATTTTACAAAAAACACATTATATAATTTATGAAAAACGATCTTACCTCTTCGAAGAATTTGTTTCGTGATAGCGATGGGATTCAGGAATTCCATCGGGTTTTTTGGGAAAATTCTTTTGGAATAGGGGAGGTCTTCTTAAGGAGTTGAAGCAATCAACTCTATTCCATGAATTGAAAATGGGAAAGGAAAATATTTGTGACGAGCAGCATTTCTTTTTCCGCGGAGAAGAGCTGCCATTTTATTATTACTGTAACTTACATAATTTCTCCAACTTTAGGACAATGCAACTAGTCTTCCCTCTCGAGTTAAGAAGACAGATGCAAGAGAAATCCAGGCTTTCTATCAGCAATACTATGAACATTATGTCAGAACCCTTGATCAGGCTGATCAGGCAGACAGGTACATACATATAAGCCTTAGGAGTTTTCGTAGTTCTTATAATGAAGTATTAATTGTGCCTCTCTAATTGTTGCTTGTGGCGGATTTTGTAAGTTGCGTCTGATATGATGTTAGCTTTTACCTCCCCCTCCATAGTAAATAATTACTTCCCCATTGCCACTGAAATTGAAATTGTTTTGCAGAGCCCAGCTCAGTAAAGCTTATCAGACTGCCGGGGTGCTTTTTGAAGTGCTTTGTGCTGTTAATAAGACCGAGAAGGTCGAAGAAGTAGCTCCTGAGGTTGGTCTAGGTTCATATCCTTCGAATTTTTATGGATTATATATTACTAATTTCATAAAATGTGATATATGTGGTTGGTTGCAATTAAAATCAAATATTTCCTTTTAAAATAGAAGAGTTTTCATTTCCTCTTTCTTCTTTTATCTCTCTTATCATCAAAATATATAATATAATATTCTTTAATTATATTTAAATTAAATTAAAATTAAAATTAAAATATGAAAATTGAAATATAGCTATATTGTATACTATATTTATATATTACAAACTAATCTAATAACTAAAATATGTCACATGACACTATCTTCTTAAAATTTAAAAGAAATAATAGTATTTTTATCCGTAATTACATTACGAAAATATAAATCTTTTAAAATTATGTTGGTTTTGTTCTGACATTATAGATTATAGCACAAAAGATTTATAAAATCAAACTACTTTTTACAAAAAAATCGTAGAGGACAAAAGTTCCCGTCAGCTAAGAAGACTAGGATCTCCGTAGATAAAAAAATCAAATAATAAGATTTTTGGTTATTATTTTTATGTGAAAGAGTTTGATTTATGACTAATAATTAATTTTAATATTCATATTTAAAATGATTTTAACTTGCATACTTTTGATTAGGTGTTAAGTCTTTTGCACAAATAGAAATAATTAATTTTTATGTTTGCTAAAATAATATTTTTTTCTCTCTATGTATATAAAAATATAATTAGATATTAGCATGAAAAAAATTATATTGATAATTATAAAATTAACATAAAATTAATTTTTTTAAACAATTGAATCTTGATTTTAACTTTTAATCATAACATTAGTATTCTCTTTAAATTATATTTAATAAATATTTTAAAGAAAAAAATAAAAATATATATTAGAAAGATAAATAGTGAAAGTTTAAAACTAAATAAAAAAAACTAAAAAAATATGTATATAATAATAATAATATTTTTTATTTGAATTATATTATTTTGTTAAGTTTATTTTTTGTAGAACAACCAGATAGAAAAAACAGAGAATGAGAAAAAAGAGAGAGAAGGATAAAGATGAAGATTGAGAGATGGAGTTTATTAATTTTGAAAGAAAAAATTTTATTTTAATTATAATAAAAAAATATCTGATGATATATTTTAATTTATCAAATTACTAATATAAAATATAAATTACAAATTATATATAGAGTGGAAAGAGTAGAGAAAAACAGAAAAAGAGAGAAATAGATGAGAGAATTTAAAAAGAGAGTTTATTAATTTTTGAAGGAAATATTTTTTCTCAATTTAAATAAGAGAATGTTATGTACACGTTTAGTTATTAAATTAGATAATAATAATATATAGAGTGAGAAGGGCAGAGAGAAATAGAAAAAAGAGAGAGAGGTAGATGAGAGAATTTAGGAAGGGAGTTTATTAATTTTAGAAGAAAATATTTTCTCTCAATTTTAATAAGAGAGTGTCATATGACACATTTGGTTAGTAAATTATAGATAGTAATATATGATATATGATACATAATTCATTGATAATGATATATAAAAGAGATAGAGTAGTTGAAGGAATGAGAGAGATAGATAAAAGGAGAGGGAGAAGGGGAGAACTCTTTAATTTTGGAGAAAAAGATTTGATTTCAATTTTAATTGTAAAATTAGTAGGGATGAGGGAAGAACTCTTTAATTTTGGAGAGAAAGATTTAATTTTAATTATAATAAAAAAGTGACATGTGACACATTTTGGTTGTAAAATTATATATATATATATATAATAGATTTTTTTTTTTCAAAA
>NC_029787.2:113457718-113474318 GCF_000816755.2 Arachis ipaensis
GAGACCATAATCTTCTTAACTGATGGAGACTTTTGTCTCTTACGACCTTTTTGTAAAAAATAGTTTAATGCTATAAAATTTTTGTGTCATAATTTATAACGATAGGATTAACATAATTTTAAAAGATTTATATTTCTGTAATAATATTACAGGTAAAAAATGAATTTTGTTCTAAAATGGGAATTTCGTCCCTCTTTTTATCATTTCAATATTCAGATCCTGGAGCGTAAATTTTCTTTTGCAGATTATCGCGGCTGCCAGAGATGTCCAGGAAAAAAAGGAAATTTATACACCTTATAATATCCTTCCTCTGGATTCTGCTGGTGCTTCTCTACCCATTATGCAATTTGAAGAGGTATTGCTTCTGTTGGTAGTGAAATTTCGTTGTTGATTATGATTGCACTGAGTTCTTGGACTTTCTTTCCTTATTAGATTAAAGCTGCTGTTTCTGCGCTATGGAACACACAAGGCTTGAACTGGCCTAGTTCTTTCGAGCAACAAAGACAGAGAACAGGAGACTTAGACATGCTTGATTGGCTTAAAGCCATGTTTGGTTTCCAGGCATGTATTTTGACCAACACACAATGCTAGAGGAGAATGATTTATGATTCATTACATTTTTTTGTATAATCTGCTTAAATTGTTATTGCATATGGTAAATTTGTGTGCAGAGGGACAACGTCAGGAATCAGAGAGAGCATCTGATTCTGCTTCTTGCTAATTCTCATATAAGGCTACACCCTAAACCTGAGCCTCTAAACATGGCACGTACCTGTCTTGCATTTGGCTTTAGCCTATAGTTTTTATTCTGCTGTTTCTTTCTATTAATTTATTTTTATTTTATTTTATTTGAATGAATTGCAGCTCGATGATCGTGCTGTTGATGAAGTGATGAAAGAGCTTTTTAAGAATTATAAAAAATGGTGCAAATTCTTGGGACGAAAACATAGTTTACGGTGAGGCATAACAGTATATGCATGAGTGAACACTTGTGCTTCTTTTAGCTCATCATAAAAAATTTAATGATCACTTTATCATATTCTCTCACATAGACTTCCTCAAGGTCAGCAAGAGGTGCAACAGAGGAAGTTGCTTTATATGGGCTTGTACCTTCTCATCTGGGGTGAGGCGTCCAATGTTCGCTTCATGCCTGAGTGCCTATGCTACATATTTCACAACGTGAGTGTACAAATTAATCTGCGCATGGTTCATTTTGTTTGTGCTTGAATCTCATGTAAATGTGCTATCACTGTTTTTAAGTAATGTTTTGCTCTGCTAATAATGGCCAATTCTAACTTCAGATGGCATATGAACTACACGGCCTAATGGCTGGAAATGTCAGCATTGTTACGGGTGAAAATATCAAGCCTTCTTATGGTGGTGATGAAGAGGCATTTCTACGCAAGGTTATAACTCCCCTCTACCGAGTAATAGACACGGTATGATTTTTCTTTGAGACATTGCAATAGTCAAGTATTTATATTGCTAGGTACCTATGTCCCTTAGTAACCCAGTTAATTAATACAGGAAGCCAAGAGGAGCAAAAATGGAACGGCTCCTCACTCAGCATGGTGCAACTATGACGATCTAAATGAGTATTTCTGGTTTGTTTCCTTTGTATTTTATCCTTGAATCAGACTTTTTGGCCCGTTTTGTCAGCATGGTTTGAATTTATTTGATCTAAATTCAAAATTATTAGATGATCTAATATGTTTGACTAAATTATTATTTAATAATTATTAATTATTAACTTCTCATAAATTTATTTTATTTTATTTATTTATTTTATGCACTGTGTTGCAGGTCACCTGATTGCTTTTCTCTTGGATGGCCAATGCGTGATGATGGTGAATTTTTTAAATCGACAAATGATCGGGTATAAACTGACTATAAAGTATACATAGTCTACGAAGTTACTGGTCCGATTGTAAAATACTACTTATTTAATTCTCAACTTATAAAAATGTAATGTTAGGGAAAAAAGGGAGTTCCAAGAAAATCTGGAAAAACAGGGAAATCAAATTTTGTTGAGACGCGATCATTCTGGCACCTCTTCCACAGTTTCGATAGACTTTGGACCTTTTTTATACTGGGTTTACAGGTATATTTTTTTCAATAGAAGAAATTAAGGAAACGCTTAAGCAAGTATTTTTCCATATTTATTATAACATATAAGAGAGGACCCAAACTAATATTATAGTGAACAATTGATGTATAAGCTTTTAAGTTTTAACTTTAATATAAAACTGTCATGTCATTTATTTTATAATGACATAAAAAATTATATCTTAGTTCACCTCTATTTATGTTTATTATATAAATTAATATTCACTTCACATATCTTTTTTATTTTCTCTCACATAATTTTATGCATCTCACTTTTTATCCTCTATTCTTGTTAATATTTTGCACAATTGTTTAAAAAATTTGGTTGATGGCCACAATTTTTTTTTATTTTAGTTTGCCAAATAATTTATTTCCTATATGTTGGGTGATGAATTCTTAAAATACTATAATGTATGATGTTTTTATAATATTTTTAAATTTTTTTATTTTTAATCTAANNNTTCTTATAATTATTTAAATTTAATATTAATTGTTTAATTTTTTTTGTTAAATAATTTTTTTATATATCCAAATTAATTCTTTTAATTTCGCTCAATGCGCGGATTTAAATGTGGTTAATTTGGTTGCACAATGCTTTGGGATTCTTATTACAGGTGATGTTCATTATTGCATGGGATGAGATTTCACTGATGGATATCTTTCAGAAGGATGTCTTATTTAATCTCTCTAGTATCTTCATCACAGCATCCATTCTGCGCTTACTTCAAAGTTTGACACATTTACTTAAGTAGCTCTTAATTTTTTTAACTGTCCTATTTTTCTTCTTCCGCATTGTCATAGAAATTTAATATTTCTTGTCTTCATTCGTTATTTTGATTTAGGTATCCTGGACCTGCTCCTGAACTTTCCAGGCTATCATCGGTGGAAATTCACTGATGTGCTAAGAAATATTCTTAAAGTCATTGTCAGTCTTTGTTGGGCTAT
The DNA here is from genome assembly GCF_000816755.2 of Arachis ipaensis. Taxonomy (NCBI): domain Eukaryota; kingdom Viridiplantae; phylum Streptophyta; class Magnoliopsida; order Fabales; family Fabaceae; genus Arachis; species Arachis ipaensis. The sequence goes on from NC_029787.2 coordinate 113,460,770, forward strand.
CATCCTTTCAGCCTTCTATGTGCATGCCATCAAGGGTTCCCCTCAAGCTCTCAAGCAGCTGCTTTCCTTCCTTGATAAAATAGAGGGCATTCCACCGTTGTATCTCTTTGCAGTTGCATTGTATATGCTTCCAAATCTACTAGCAGCTATACTCTTTCTTTTCCCGATGCTCAGGCGTTGGATTGAAAACTCAGACTGGCACATAGTCAGACTCTTCTTGTGGTGGTCTCAGGTATCTAACGTATTGAACTATTTCTGTTCGTTGTTAGATAATATATGTTGAAAATTTTCGGTTTGTAAGAAACTTCTCATGTAGTACGGTTTCTTAACTGAATATTATTTACATGGAAAAGATTGATCTCTTTCATATGAAGAACATCAAGCTAATAGAAATATAGAATAATGCTATATATCCAAGTCTTTTTGTTAATTAAGTCTAATTAGTCTAATATAACAAAAATCAGTTATAATTAACATTAATCTTAGTCTTATTGTTTAACTTAATTAGACTTTGGTTTATAAAAAGACTTGGATTTATAGCATTATTTAATCTGTAGCGCTATTTTTCCCCATATGTTTTGAATACACAAATACTATGAGCCAGTGACGGTTAGTCATATAAAAAACATATATTTGGCATAATAGGCTGGTCAAACTGTCAAAGTAATTCCTCCCCCTTTCTCTTTTTCTAAATGATTTGTCTTTCTCCCACTGCAGCCAAGAATATATGTTGGAAGAGGAATGCACGAAAACCAATTTGCTCTCCTAAAGTAAGTTTCATGCAAACTATTTTACTGAAGTAATTATTGGATTGTCCCCTTGTTTATTGTCTGAAAGTTATTGTTCCATCATTTATGTTCCATTTTTTAATGCCAGGTACACTATTTTCTGGGTCCTACTATTGGCTTCCAAATTTGCGTTCAGCTATTTTGTCCAAGTAAAAACGCTATATGTTCAGTACTTGTTACTTAAAACTAAGCTTGTGAAGTTATTGGGCCTCTTTTAAGATTTTAACTGCTTTATCTATCTTCAGATAAAACCTCTGATTGAGCCAACAAAGTTAATAATGGCCATTAAACATGTTGACTATGGTTGGCACGAGTTTTTCCCCGATGGTATTTTCCTCCTCCTCCTGCTCCTTTTCTTCTTTTTTTGCCCCTTCATGATTACCTTGTATTGTAGCATGCTATTCATTTTATTGATCTAATATTTTCTGGTCTATGCAGCTCGACATAACTATAGCGCAGTCGTTGCACTCTGGGCTCCTGTACTCATGGTGCTAATGCTATATTTTCATGTTTATGTTCATATATTAATCTTTTCACTTGTTCAGATAAGTTATCAGAAATTTTATGTCGTTATTTGAATTTTCAATACAGGTTTATTTCATGGATGCACAAATTTGGTACGCAGTCTTCTCAACTTTGTATGGTGGTGTTATTGGAGCCTTTGATCGTCTAGGAGAGGTCGTAATCAATTTTGTCATATTACTAGCAATGTCTGAGGAGTATTTATGATAAACTAATGCAGACTTGCGCATCTAACTAAAAATTGAACTTATTTAATCAAGATGAAAAATGATTAGGATCCTTTTGGATACATAGTACTGGATCATCATCTGCTTATGTTTTTATGAACTTCTGAAGTATCCAATCGGTAAAGAAACTTGGACCTTAGTTTTCAGTTATGGACCAAAATCTAGGAGAGGCCGCTATCAATTTTATCCTTTCTTTAGCTTGCTATTTCTGAACAGGATTTGTGATACATAACCTTTTCTGCTTTCTACATTTTTTCAACACACACTCACATACTAACAATCAAACATATGTAATCAATTTGAGAAATTTAAAGGAGCAATTTGGAGACATATGATGCTGGATAATCATTTACAACAGTTTTATGAATTCCAAAGTCTCCAACTTGTTGATAAACTTGGACTGTCCTCTTCATTTAAGGGTGAACTTGAGATGGGAAAACTTTTTATGGAATAATCAGTTCACAGTAATGCTTTGATATTCAGTTAATGTTGTTATTATCCATTTGGTTATACAGATACACACTATGAGCATGCTGAGATCACGGTTCCAGTCATTGCCTGGTGCATTCAACACATACTTGGTTCCTTCCCAAAAGAAGCAAGGAAAGAAATTCTCTTTCTCAAAGAAATTTGATGAGGTCTACCACATTTTCATTGCTTAGTACATTAAAAATAAATCTCGTTATTCTCTTCACTTCAATTTTCATGCTTGTATAGATTTCTGCTAGCAGAAGAAGTGAAGCTGCCAAATTTGCCCAATTATGGAATGAAATTATTTGCAGTTTTCGTGAGGAAGATCTCATTAGTGATAGGCAAGGCCTCAAAGAAAATGTCTTTAGTTGCTCTTGCCTGGCTTCTATTACTTTCTCCTTCATCCTTATTTACTATGCTCGTCACTTATTACTAAGTGCTTGCATAATCCAGGGAAATGGACCTTTTGCTGGTTCCTTACTCTTCAGATTCTCGTCTGAAAACAATTCAGTGGCCACCGTTTTTGCTTGCAAGCAAGGTCTGTATCACTGGATTTTAATATTTTTATGTTTGACCAGCTCATGTGATTGACTGTAGCCTTTACAGATTCCTGTAGCTCTGGATATGGCAACTCAATTTCGAGGAAAGGACTCTGATCTTTGGAAGCGCATAAGTGCAGATCAATATATGAAGTGTGCTGTGATCGAATGTTATCAATCTCTTAAACATGTTCTTCGTGATTTGGTTGTCGGTGAAAATGAAAAGAGGTACCATTAAGGGTTCTTTTTTCCTTTTTCTTTTCCTTCTTTCTTGTGCTGATACAAAGGATCATTCTATATGCTATTTGTTGTTTTTATTTAGTAGCACATGTGATTGAAGATGCCTTATGAAATATCATTAAAATTGAATCATTATCAGCACTTATGAATTTATTGTGCTGGAGCAGGATAATTTCTATCATCACTAAAGAAGTTAAGAACAACATATCAAAGAATACACTTACTACCAATTTCCGAATGAGCTTTTTACCTTTCCTTTTTAAAAAGTTTGTGGAACTTGTGGAAATCTTGGTGAGTCATTTAGAATATTCATCTCTAATCTCTATTCTTTCTTATATAAAGCCTCTACGCAACAATAACTGTATTTGATCACTTTTTTTAACTTATTGAGGGAGACACATACTCAGATCATTATTGAATGTAAAGCTTAATTTTCAATTTTTTTTTTCTCTCGCATCTCAGTTATTGGGAACTAATTTTTCTCAAATTAAGTTTTTTATTTAAGAGAATGTAAATCTCTAGGCATGAAGTTCCTACCAATTTGCTAATATAATATAATTCTGTAGATTGTATTCTTGAACGGTGTCTTGACTTTGTATATGTAAACTTGTGCCATGCTTTCTTATCACAGAAAGATGCGGATCCATCCAAGCGAAATACAGTGGTAGTGTTGCTGCAAGACATCTTAGAAGTGGTTACTGATATGATGGTCAACGAAATCAGGTCGGTTTCACTTAAGTGAATTGAATTTCAAATATGTTAGTTATTAATTAGGAAAAGTATGATAACAATGTTGAAACCGTACGAGTGTGGCTTGTCTTTTTGCAATAAAAGTCAACATTGTTGGCTAGTTAGTAAAATAAAAGAAAGAAACGGTGCAAGTAGCCACCGAATTGAAAAAGAAAAAATTGAAACAGAAGCCATTCATAATTTCTATGAAATAAATTCTCTTCTAGTGAGTGTAATATTAGAAAAGCTGTGTGATATAAAATTAGAGTGTTGAGGAATAAACACTAGATTTTAGGTAAAATTTTTAATATTCATTAGTAGTTATAAATCTATTCTTAATATATAAAAGTAGATGTATAAGTTTATTCATATTTTTTTTAATACATCTTTTTTTCTCCTACTAATACCATGTCAGCAATATCGCTTACTTAGCAACATTTTAGAATCAACCACTCAAGTTTAGTCAAATCAACTATTATTTCCAAATCAGCAAAAAATAAAATATACAAAAAAATATACAAGTAATATAAATATATACAAATTAGACTGCAAAATTACCAATGACAATAATTAAAAATTAATAGTATCTAACCAAATTTGTAACCTACCAGAATTAATATCCCTATATTTATTATATTTTACCGTTATAAACATTACATTAAATTTATAACCCCAATAATTAATTTATTAATTTTTATAAATTACTCATTAAATATAATAAACATTCATATTACAAATGTCATAATAATCTATTAATCGTAATGAATTTAACGTTACAAATATTCAAATTTCATACTATTTGAACTACTTATATAGTCTCTTATCACTATTTCTTCAAATAACATTAAATTTAGCACAAGAAATTTATTTTCGCACTACACAACATCTCAAACTTACTCAATGGAGCATCATTCTTTAGACAATATCACCAAACAAATAGACAATTAGTTTATCAAAGTTCGTGTGGTTCATCTATAGAAAACATTAACACCCACTAATGAAGAAGAGTTTCTTTACTTAGAAATGATTATATTAGATGAAAAAGGTACAAAACAAACATATTTATTGTATTTTTAAATCGAACATTTTCCAACACTATTTTGAATTTGCAATACCTGAGACATTGTCCGACAGAGTGGGTCAAAGAAAAATATTAACAGGTAATTTCACTTTATACTATTTCAACTATTCTTATTAAAAATAACTTATTTAATAAAAAAATTCTACACATTTTTGTTCTTTTTATTGTAAATGCCATTGAAAAACTGCATGCATATCAAGAGATTAAGGAGAAAGAAAATCATACAAATTCAATATACATCTTCAAAAGAAGAACATACATGCAAAGATAGAACAAATAACATAATAGAAAGTGCATATAACTCAACAATTCATAAAGAACATACCTTCACAAGAATCTATGACAGAAAAAGGACGACTAGCGCCACCCACATAAGGAGACTAAATTCATCGACAAAAATAAATGCAAAAATCAAACCACCAAATAAAAATGCCACTTTGTACAACTCTAACATTCAAATCTTTTATACTACAAATTATTTTAAACAAAACACCTTTTAAATTTAACTTTAGTTTACACATATTTAATTTAATTCTACAAAATATAATAATTTTTAATATTTATTATATACTATCATTGATGCGCGGGTCTCATTCTAGTTATAGTAAAAGAGTATTTTACTGTTATCACACTCTATTATAATTATGATTGAATATAGTGGATATTTTTTGGAGTTTTTTCGATAATTTTGGAGTTTTTACGTTAAATTGAGGGTGTTATTCTGTTGCTGACATAGTATACATATTTCAGTGTTCATTGTACGGATACTGTTTACGGTATAGTATTGGAAGAGTTTCAGGTATACCGGAAATACAGGTGTTCCAGTTGTTTTAACCGTAGATTTCAATAGTATTATTTACCTATATAATTATCATTCACCTGTACGAAATGACAACGTTTACAGTTTTACTTGTTGTATTTACTGGTGGTATTCTACATCAGTTTTGGTGCGCTTCCACTCACGCTCATAGGGTTTAGTATGCTAGGAGTGTACCTGATTCTAATTATCTCTAACAAGTGATATCAGAGCCATTTAGTTTCAGGGTAAACATCAATCTAAATATGCTCTGTAATTACAGTATTGCCTGATCTTTCACATCAGAAAAGAGTTGTTCTTTGTTATTAGAAAAATATTCTTGATTTCAAATCCAAGATGTCGGTACCAAAATTTGCAATGAAGAAACTTGACGGTTCAAATGATTTAGCTTGTGGAAGTTGAAGGTGGAGTCTCTACTAGACCATTATGGTATAGTAGATGCACTGCAAGCTGATGTAAATTGCCAGCGACATTTTCTTAAAAAGAAAAGAAAGAGGCAATGGCCAAAGCACGGAGCACTATATGACTAAGTCTTGTAGACAATGCCTTGAGAGAGGATATGAAAGAAATAACTGTTGATTCTTTATGAAGACTGCAGAGAATAAATAGTCTATAAAGACCTTACCCAATAAGTTATATCAATAGGATCGATTGTACACCTTCAACTATGCATTGTACACCTTCAAGTATGCAGGAAACAAGGCAAACTCAGAACATATAGATGACTTCAATAGAATGATATCCAATGTTGGAGAATCTAGACTAATAGGAGAAGATGTTGATCAAGCCATAATCTTGTTGACGTCACTACCTTTCTCATACGATAATTTTTATGATACCGTGTTATATGGTAGATATGAAATTACAGTACAAAATCAAAGATGTACCGATGACAAAAGAATATTAGAAATTAGTGTCTGGATCCACTATTGAATCACCAGCAGATGAATTGTGCGTGACAAAAGGACGTAATAAAGAAAGAAGATCTACAAGCTTGAGTAAGAAAAGATCAAAGTCCAAGAAGCACAACTCTGTTAAGTGCTTTCATTGCTAACAATTGGGACACATTAGAAGAAATTGCCCACAAAGGATGGAGAAATGAAAAAGTTCTGCATGATACTAGTTCTACTCGAATTGTATTTACTGATAACTGCAGAGATGAGTGGATCATGGATTTTGGCGCCATATGACACCTAAGAAAGATCTTTTCACTTCCTACAAAAATAGAGAAGGAAAGGTTAGGTTGAGAGATAACAAACTATCCCAGTTATAGGTGAAGGAAAGGTATGAATCACATTAGATGATTGTACTAGTATATTGATTAATTCATGGCACGTACCAGAACTAGTAAAAATCTGACTTCCTTGAGTGCCCTTGTCAATAAGGATTACAAATTCATTGGTGAAGGCAATTTCTTGAAAGTATTAAAAGGCTCAATGGTGGTAATGAAAGGAAAGCTTCATGGTAGGATCTATCTATTGCAGAAGACCATAGGTAGCGAAAATGCTGTTGTTTTATCCTCGAAGAAAGGTGATAACGATGCTACACGACTATGGCATATGAGACTTGGTCACATGAGTGATAAAAGAATATCCATACTTACTAGTAAAGGCATGCTGAAATGCCTGAAGAGTTGTAAACTTGGTTTCTGTGAAAACTGTGTCTTTGAAAATCAAAACGAGTCAAGTTCAACTCCTATAAACATAATAGCAAGGGGATATTGGAATATGTCCACTCAGACGTTTGGGCCCCTCCCCTTGTCAACTCGCTAGGTGAAGCTCGTTATTTCCTCGCATTGATCGATGATTATACCAGAAAGGTCTAGATTTATTTTTTGAAGAAAAAAGATGAAGTGTTCGGCAAATTCAAGCAATGGAAGGCCATGGTCGAGAAACAAATCAGGCATTTAGTCAAGAGACTAAGAACCGGCAATGGCGAAGAGTTTTTCCATCAAGAATTTGCAAAGCTCTATAGAAATACTAATATAGTGAGGCACCAAATTGTACCTCCACGGGAGTCACTCCCGCTAAGCCGAGGCTTGAGGTTGGTGAAGCATTATGATTTCTTTGTTTTATATTTTAATATTTTATATTATAAATAGTTTAAATATAATAGTTTGAAATATTAGAGGTGCTTCTAATAAGTTAATCCGGGTGAATTGTATAGAGCTGGTTAGGAAATTTAAACTTGTAATTTTTATTGTGGTTGAAATTCACTGTCATTTTCAACACTTGAAACTGTTGTGGGAAAGACTTGGTTATCACTCTATTGGTATAGTGGAGGCGTCAGGACATAAGGGAGGTATCTGGTTCCTTTTTGCAATGCAGAGTGCTCACTGCAAATGTGTTGATGTTTTCGATCAGTGTGTTACAGTTGAGGTTTAGGTAAATAATGTGATTTGGAGGTGTAGTGATATCTATAATAGTCCTCAGTTTAATACTAGAGTTCTGTTATGGGATTATCTTGTTACTTAGTCTTTGTCTTTCTGCGGGTCATGGATTGTTCTTGGTGATTTTAATGAAGTACTATTCTCTCACGAATCTAAGGGTTGCCTCTTCTCGAGTCGCTATGTAGATCAGCTTGCTGCCTCTCTAGGGGATAGTAATCTATTTGACTTGAAGACTATTGGAAGACGATTTTCTTGGTACAAAAGGGTTAAAAATGGTGTTGAGGTGGTTAAAAAACTTGACCGGGTCTGTATCAACAGTGGATGGTTATCTCTCTTCCTAGAGGCTTACGCAGAAATTTTAAATAGGCTTCAATCTGATCATTGTCCTATCCTAATACGTTGTACAGGTCGTCTCCAACTGAAAAAGAATAGATCTTTTTGGCTTATTGCAGCTTGGTCAACTCATCCGGAGTATAGAGATATTGTGAACCAGTCATGGCAGGCTGGCTGCAGAGAGATGCATGGCAAGCTTTTAAAAGTGTAGAAGAATTCTTTGGAGTTTAATTCTAAAGTGTTCGGCAACATTTTCGTTAGGAAATGCAAATTGGAGAGACAGATTAATTTCCTTCAGAAGCGACTAGAAGTAATGAAAGATTTGTCTATGCGGCAAAAAGAACAACAACTGATTGAGGAATTTAATAACACGCTTGTGCAGGAGAAACTTCTATGGTTTCAGAAATCCAAAGAGCAGTGGGTAAAATTCGAAGATAGAAATACCAAGTTCTTTCATGTCCAGACTCTTGTGCGGAGAAAGCATAATAAGATTCATGATCTCTTTCTTTAAGCTGGGGTGTGGGAAACGGATCCGGAGGTCCTCAGAAGGGAAGCTGAATCCTTTTATAAATGCCTATTCTGCTAGTCAGAGGATGTAGATTTAGTTTGTCTTGGTGAAGTGCCGCTACCTTCCTTGAATGATGAAGCTTGTTGTAGCCTCACAGTTCCAGTTACTCTGGAAGAAGTTAAGTCGGCTTTTTCCAGTATGCATTCTTTTAAGGCGTCGGGCCCTGATGGGTTTCAGGCTTTCTTCTTTAAAGAATACTGGGAGATTGTTAGTTTTGATGTTTGGACTATGGTTCGTCATGCGTTCTCTGGTTTGGATATGAATCCAAGGATGATGGAAACTCTTGTGGTTCTTATTCCGAAGGTAGAAAACCTGGTTTTCATGAAGGATTTTTGACCTATTAGTCTCTGTAATGTGGTTTACAAAGTTATAACGAAGGTCCTGGTCAATAGACTTCGTCCCCATCTCAAAAGATATTGTTGGGCGCTTTCAAGGAGGGTTTATCCCGGGGAGAGAAACCACAGACAACATCATTGTAGCACAAGATGTTCTCCATTTCATGAAAAAGACAAAGTCAAAGAAAGGCACCTTGGCTTTTAAGATTGATCTAGAGAAAGCATACGATAGACTTGGATTTGGGGTTTTTGAAACAAACCGTTGTGAGTTTTGGCTCTCTTCCTCCGACAGTCAATCTGATTATGCGTTGTGTCATTGCTTCCTCACTGTCTATCCTCTGGAATGGGGATAGATTAAATAGCTTCTCTCTGAGCAGGGGTCTTAGGTAAGAAGATCCTATATCACCATATCTGTTTGTATTGTGTATGGAGAGATTGTCCTGTTCTATTAATCAACAAGTTGATAGGGGCTTGTGGAAGCCGGTTGCAATTTCTAGAGGGGGTCCAAGAATTTCTCATTTGATGTTTGTCGATGGTTTGCTTCTTTTCTGTAAAGCCGAAAAATAGCAAGTTCAAACTGTGATGGTAGCTTTGGAAAATTTCTGCAGAGTCTCTAGGATAAAGGTTAATGTAGAGAAATCTAAAGCACTATGCTCCAGGAATGTTTCAGCGACAAGAAAAGAGATTTTTACTGGAATGTCCTCCATCAGATTCGTCCAGAACTTGGGTAAGTATTTAGGGGTGAACCTTAATCACTCTTGGGTGACATGCGCAACTTTCAACGATATTCTGGACAAGATTTGGGGAAGGCTAGCTAGCTGAAAAGGGAGATTGCTTAATAAGGTGGGCATACTCTGTTTGCTCAATTCGGTGGTGACTGCGATTCCTACTTACCGCATACAAGTATCTCTCTTCCCTAAAGGGGTAACTAATAAGATAAAATTCATGATGCAAAACTTTCTATGGAAGGGTCAAGCTGATGGTAGAGGCTTGAATCTAACTGGAAGGTGTTGGTCACCTACCCCTAAGAAGTTTAGGGGCCTGGTAATTAGAGATCCTTTTTATTCTAATATTGCTCTTTTTGGAAAGCTAGTTGGCAACTTTTTTACCATTCTGACAAGCTCTGGGTTGAACTGTTAAACGGAGAAATACCATTATTCTAAGGATGATTGTTTTAGTCGGTCTCGAGAAAGGGGATCTTATGTTTGGAAGAGTATATGTCGAGCTTGGGATATCCTAAAAGAAGGTTTTATTTGGTGCATTGGAGATTTGGAACAGAACTTTTGGTTTTCTAAATGGAGAAGAGAGGGACAGCTGTGTCATGAGATTGATTATATTCACATTTCTGATTCGGATCTCAGGATGTTGGACCTTTGGTCATCTGGATAGTGGAACCTTAAGAATATCTATTCTCCTCTAAATCAGTCTCTGGAAGCAACATTAACTCTTACAATCTGGATGTTCAAGCTGGTTCAGAGGTCGGTTGGTGTTGGACTGGTGTGGCTTCATGATACTTGTAGTGGTTATTTGTGACTTAGTAAGAAGATGTTTAGTTGGGAGGATAGGGGTAATTGGCTTTGGCTTTGGCGTTAACATGTTCCGGAAAAACACAAATTTTTGGCCTGGCTATGTTTTTGGGAGGCTCTTCCTACTGTTGCATTTCGTTTTAGGAGGGACATTTCACACACGGATAGTTGTCCACGATGTTTCTTAGGTCAGGAATCGATTTTACATTGCATTCGAGATTGTTTAAAAGCCTAGCTAGTTTGGCAAGCTTTGGGAATCTCCGGTCAACCAGTGGATTTGATGAGTTGGTTTATACATAATAGCAAACAGCGTCCCTTTAGATTCTTTTCTGGTCTCTGGTGGATTTGGCATTCGAGGAATAATGAGATTTTTCATCCTCACGAGTATTAGACCACAAACAAGGTGACTGGTATGGCTTTGTCCTTGGAAAAGGAGCTCCGAAATATTTTTGAGTTGCAACGACTGTCTATCTCCTCCACTATTAGTGGCTCTTGGATTCTCCCCTCAGTGGGTACCTTTAAGAGTAATTGTGATGCTAGCTATCCTGGCAATGGTGCTCGGGTTAGTTTTGCTTGTGTTAGCAGAGATTGGAAGGGAAGGTGGCAACGAGGCTGTTTGGGAACAATTGAGAGTCGTAGCATTTTGCAAGGAGTGTTGTTTGTTATTTGGAGAGGCTTTCTTTTAGCATGAGACTCGGGATAAAGAGACATTATATGTGAGACAGACTATATGGAGGCCTTTACTATTGTCAATAATTTACAGGATTGCTTTGGTTTTATTGATCATTTGGTGTTAAAAACCCGAGATATCATGTCTTGAAAATGGCGTGTTAATCTCTGGTTGATCTTAAGAGATGCAAATACAGTAGCAGACATCATGGCAAAGACTGCAATGAGGACCCTTTCTCTTCAAGTGAAGCTTCCATTGCCTTGAAAGGAGTTTGAGAATAGTATTCAGCGGGACTGTCTTTCTTAAGCAGTTTCTTGTTTATTTTTCTTTTCTTTCTTTGTTGTTGTTTGTTTTCTTTTAAGTCACAAGAGAAAAAAACACTACAGCAAAATGGAGTTGCAAAATAGATGAACATAACACTTCTGGAGCGTGCATGATGTATGCGACTCAATGCTGGTCTTCCCAAATCATTTTGGGCTAAGCAGTCAATACAGCTGCGTACCTGGTAAATCGATCTCTGTCGATTTGAAGATATTTAGTTTCCCTGCATATGCTTGTGTGAGTGATGGTAAACTTGAGGTAATGGCAAAAAGATGCATATTTCTAGGTTATACACGAGAGGTGAAAGACTACAATCTGTGGTGTACAAAAAAAGCATGTTCTCATAAGGTTATTGTCAGCAGAAATATCATTTTGACGAGGATGCAATGATAAATTAGAAGCATGAGTTTAAAGTAGATCAGGCAGACACAAATGATGGTGTCTAGAAGCTGGTAGAGTTAGAGTTTGACAATAGAAAGATAAAGCAAGAAAAGAAAATCAGCATAGTACCTCAGGTACTACTCAACCTGAAGTAGAACAACAAGATGAATCCAGTGATAGAGATAATGATCGAGAAATCAAAGAAGAAGAACCATACAGTATTGCAACCAGCAAAGAGAAAAGACAATCCATATGTTTCTTGTGCATATGATCCAGCGGAGGCAGATCCTATAGCCTTTGCATTGGATATGACAAATGATGTGGCAGGAGATGAATCTTCTTACCATCATGAAGTAATTAATAACAACGAGTCAAAGCAGTAGCTAGATACAATGAATGAGGAGATTGAATCTCTTCACAAAAATCAAACATGGAAACTGGTGAAACTTCCAAAGGGGAACATAGTGATTGGATGCAAATAGGTCTTCAAAAGAAAGAAAAAAATTCTTGGCATTGAATCTCCTAGGTTCAAGGCAAGAGTAGTAGCAAAAGGCTATACTCAGAAGGAGGGTATCGATTTCAATTAGATATTCTCTCATATTGTGAAGCATAGCTCTATCCAAGTCTTGTTAGCTACTATACAAATATGCTTGACTTAGAGTTTGAACAGTTTGATGTAAAAACACCTTTCTTACATGGTGAGTGAGAAGAAACAATCCACATGAGTCAACCAGAAGGATTAATAGATCCTGCGAAGAAAGATTATGTTTGCTTGTTGAAAAGTCACTATATGACTTGAAGCAATTCCCTAGGCAATGGAATAAAAGTTTGAAGCTTTTATGATTATTGTTGGTTATAACATAAACTAATATGATAATTGCATCTACTCTAAGGATCTTCTAGATGGTTCGTGAATTTATCTGTTATTATATGTTGATGATATACTAATTGCAATGATAAAGCTAAAATTAGTATGTTAAAAACTCAATTGGAAAAGGAATTTGAGATGAAGGACTTGGGTGCAGTAAAAGAAATTCTGGGAATGGAAATTCATAGGGAGAGGTATTGTAGTACATTGTATTTAACACAATAGGGTTACATTATAAAAGTACTACAACGCTTCAATATGAATCAAGTTAAACCAGTTAGAATTCCATTAGCTGCTCATTTTAAGTTATTCTCAAAAGAATGCCCGAAAAGTGAGGATGAGTTAGAGCTTATGTCTCGTAAACCATATTCTAGTGTTGTTGGTAGTCATGTATGTCATGGTATGCACTCGACCACATATTTCGTAGGCAGTAAGTGTAGTCAGCAGATTTATAAACAATTCTGTAAAGGTACACTGAAAAACTGTGAAATGAACTGAGGTATTTGTAAGATTCTACAGATGTATGTTTAGTGTTTAATGGTCAGAAAAATTGTGAAGTTGTCGGCTATGTTGATTTTGATTATGCAAGTGATCTAGATAAAAGGATATCAATAACAGGTTATATCTTTACAATTTTTGGATATACTATTAGTTGAAAGATGATGTTGCAATCTATGTTGCATTCGACAACTGAAGCTAAGTATATGGCTAGTGGAGGAACTAAAAATTTTATATGAGGGGCCA
>NC_029787.2:113474343-113496231 GCF_000816755.2 Arachis ipaensis
ACCTGAAAAAATAGTATTTATAAATTTTTTGGTAATGCTTCATACAACTAAAATAATCCGTTATCATATTTGAAGTGAATTTTAAAATAGTATTTTTTTTAATATATAAAATGATGTAATTTGTTTAAAATTTATATTTCATTTTTGTTTAAAATACCTTATTTTAATATTTTTCATATCTACAGAAGCACATTTAGTTGTTGCTGTAGTATGAAGAAAAAAATTTAATTTTTTTATGAAAAATGCATAAGAAAACAATGGCCCCCATAGATCCGCCACTCTATATGGCATTGTTGTCAAAGAAAGTATTTGGACGTGTGGTCTTTTGAATAGTTTTGAATTGAGTCAAGAGGTTATTGTACATTGTGATAGTCAAAGTATTACTCACTTGACTAAGAATCCAATCTATCATAAAACCACTGAGCACATTGTTGTCGGACTTTATTTTATCCAAAAAAAGTATTAATATTGGAGTTGTTATTTAGAAGATAGCTATAACTGAGAATCCTCAAACATGATGACCAAATCACTACCAATTAGCAAATTTAAAAATTGTTTAAACTTGGTCAATGTTCGGAGAAGATGAAGACTATTGCAAAATGCAAGCCAAAGTGGAGATCGTTAAAACCGTGTGTGTGGCTTGTCTTTTTGCAATAAAAGTCAACATTATTGGCTAGTAAAATAAAAGGAAAAAACGGTGCAAATAGCCACTGAATTGAAGAAGAAAAAGTTGGCACTACAGCTGTTTTCAATTTTTTTTCTATCAATAGAACCCTTCATATATAAAGCATTGTTCCTCCTCCAAAATAGAAGCAATTTATAGTTTCTGCGAAATAAATTCTCAGTAAGATCATGGTGAGTTAAAGAAAACAAACTACATGAGTCAGAAGGATTTATAGATTCAGAGAAGAACGATCATGTTTATTTGTTGAAAAAGTTATTATATGACTTAAAGTAATTTCCTAAGCAATGGAACAAGAATTTTGATGCTTTTATGATTATTGTTGGTTATAACAGAAAATCAATATGATAATTGTATCTACTCTAAAGAATTTTTAGATGGTTCGCAAATTTATCTGCTATTGTATGTTGATGATATGCTAATTGCAATGATAAAGTTGAAATTAGAGTGTTATGAGGAGTAAATACTGGATTTTAGGTAGATTTTTTAGTATCCATTAGTTACTACAAATTGTAATAAAAGAGTATTCTACTATGATCATACTATTTTATAGTTAGGATTGAATATAGTGAATATTTTTCGGAGTTTGGCCCATAGGTTTTCTCCGATAATTTTAAAGTTTTTGCACGTTAAATTGAGAATGTTATTCGATTGGTGACATAGTATGTATTTGCTTATTGTATTTTCTGATGATAGTCTAAATCAATTTTGGTGCGCTCATGCTCATGCTAATAATGTTTAATAAGCTAGGCGGGTGTGTGACTCTAATTATCCCTAACAAACAATACCTATGACTCTTCCAATAAAAATAACAATCTCTTTTAATTGTGTTGCTCATAAGTGAGTTGGCAGAACTTAATCAAAGTAGCAAGGATACTGGACGACAAGTTTTTGCTGGTACTGAGGTAAAACCTGCTATAGTGTACCCTCCTGTGGTTACAGCACAATGGGAGGAACAGGTACTTAGTAATGAAATCACCATCGAATTCTTTTTTTTTTTCTTGATTATATATATCATTAAGCAATGATCATTACGGTTGTTTCAGATAAGACGTCTTTATCTAGTATTGACTGTGAGGGAATCTGCCAATGAGGTTCCAACAAATGGTGAAGTACGGAGAAGGATTGCATTCTTTTCCAATTCATTGTTCATGGAGATGCCACGTGCTCCACCTGTTCGTGAAATGCTCTCATTCAGGTCTGGTGCAGTTTCCTTAATATTTGGCCACAGAGATATATGTCCATCTTATCTTAGTAGGGATTAGAAATTGCACCCGCTGATCACCAATAAAAAAGGGGATTAGAAATTGCAGGAAAATGATGCTCTTATTATGCACACAAAACTACGCAAATTGAATGTCAACATCCTCACATCTAAGCCATGTCTATCCATGTCATATGATGTTTTCCTTTAACTGTGATGACTTCAAATATTGAAGGATTATCAGATATCTCAAATATCGGGCATAAAATCATTTAAGTTATGTGATATTCTATTTTTCAAGGAGCTGCTATTGATGCATAAAATTCAAATGTGAGCACTCTAAGGCTGTCTTGTGCTTATGGAGCTCTTTTTCTTCTTTCCAGTGTCCTAACGCCATACTATAGTGAAGAGACTGTATTTTCTAAGAATGACCTTGAGATTGAGAATGAAGATGGCGTGTCAATCATATATTACCTGCAAAAGATCTTCCCTGGTTTGTGATAATTCACAATATAGCTTTGTTTGTATTCATTCCATTTTCCTTTTTTAGGGTACATACTGTATTTTAATATAAGTGAGGTGGATAACCTTCAGTTCTCACTTTAAAAACAAACCCCACTATAGAGGGTCTTTATCCATTTTGATAATTTAGTAATTTTGCCAGATGAGTGGAATAACTTCATGGAGCGACTTGAGTGTAAGAAAGATAGTGAGGTATGGGAGAAAGATGAGAATGTATTGCAGTTACGTCACTGGGCGTCGTTGAGAGGACAAACTCTTAGTAGGACAGGTACATGATGATGACTCCCCTTCCCCGCCTCTCATGCTGGATTTCATCCACTAATATTTTTCACTTATATAGTTAGGGGAATGATGTACTACCGGCGGGCTATAAAGCTCCAGGCATTTCTTGATATGGCTAACGAACAAGGTGATATTAAGCCTTTTTTTCAAAATTTCCTCACTTATGTGTAATCCGCTAGAAAGAAAATGTAGTAGTTATCTCCCCAAGATGATTTCATGATTTTTTCTGTCACGTGGGCAGAAATACTCGATGGCTATAAAGCTATTGCAGTTCCATCTGAGCAAGATAAAAAGAGTCATAAATCTCTATATGGCAATTTAGAGGCCATGGCTGACATGAAATTCACATACGTTGCTACCTGTCAAAACTATGGGAATCAGAAGCGCAGTGGAGACCGTCGTGCAACAGATATCCTGAATTTGATGGTTAAGTATGTTCTCCTATCAATAAATTAACTTGTGTTTCCTAAATCCAGTGTACATTTAGCTTTAATTTCCCAAATCCACTTGGCTTAATAACCTAATGTGTGCTTGCTTCTTCATTTGTAGCAATCCATCGCTTCGTGTAGCATATATTGACGAAGTTGAAGAAAGAGAGGGTGATAAAGTACAGAAAGTTTATTATTCTGTACTGATCAAAACTGTAGACAATCTTGACCAAGTAAGAGCATCTTGATACAAAAAAAAAAAAAGTATTGTTAATTACTGGTGGTTACTTTAGAATTGATTATTTCTGTATCTTCTCCGAAGGAAATATTTCGTATTAAACTTCCTGGTCCGGCAAAGTTAGGAGAAGGAAAGCCTGAAAACCAAAATCATGCAGTTATTTTTACCAGGGGAGAAGCTCTTCAGACTATTGACATGAACCAGGTAAAACATTATACATTTTTTTGAAACTCGTTTACGGTTATTTGGGGCATTTTAAACCAGGGCATTTGAAAATCTACTCTAGGATAACTACTTAGAAGAAGCTCTGAAGATGCGTAACCTTCTGGAAGAATTTCATGAGGATCATGGAGTGCACCCACCTAGCATTTTAGGTGTACGTGAACATATCTTTACTGGCAGGTGATGAATGTTCTACTTTGAGCTAATACATTGCCATCTTCAGATCCATCTTACTTAATTTCATGACCTGTTACAGTGTCTCCTCCTTGGCCTGGTTTATGTCAAATCAAGAAACTAGCTTTGTCACTATTGGTCAGAGAGTTCTTGCAAGACCCCTGAAGTAAGTTTTTATTTCTCCCCCCCCCCAAGTGATTACATTATGTTTATGACAGGACAAATTGGTGATGTGTAATCCATGTCACGTACTCCATTATAGTAGGAGAATGCTTGGTTGATGTAGTAGCAGTTATTAACTTAACTGTTTAAAGTGCTTGTTTTTCCTGTGAGATAACTAAGCACCTCCTCACAAGCACATGACTATTACTGCTTCACAAATTTAGGCAACATTTTAACTGAAATCAACTCTAAATTTAAAGCATTTAAAATTAATTTATCCAGTTAACTTATTCAAAGTATAGTTATTTTATCTTACTGATGAACTTTGTGCTTCCTCCCTATGTCTTGTTTGATTTCTTGTTTAAATGACATCTCCTGTGCTATTTGAACATTTGGAGACAATAATCATCAATATCTTCTACATTGTTGCAAGCAAAGAAGGAATTTGGGGGTGGAAAAAGGGGAATACATGTAATACAGAATACACATCATCCAGCTTATGATTTAGTTTTTCGATTGTAGGGTTCGGTTCCACTATGGTCATCCTGATGTTTTTGATAGAATTTTCCATTTCACCCGTGGAGGATTCAGCAAGGCTTCTCGTGGCATCAATTTAAGTGAGGATATATTTGCTGGTAATGCTTTTGAAACATCTTTTTAGCAATGACTTATCTTTGTTTCTTTCTTCTTATTCTATTTTATCTTTTAGCTGGTATGTATTTGATATTTCTTTATTGGCCTTGTATCGTATGGCTTTGTCTATGTAGGATTCAACTCAACACTAAGACGTGGAAACGTTACTCATCATGAATATATCCAAGTTGGAAAGGGTAGAGATGTTGGCCTCAATCAAATTTCTCTTTTTGAAGCTAAAGTGGCCTGTGGTAATGGAGAGCAGACACTAAGCAGGGATATATACCGGCTGGGGCATCGATTTGATTTTTTCCGAATGCTATCATTCTATTTTACAACTGTCGGATTTTATGTCAGCTCTATGGTAATGCTTAATGCTTTGCTTTAGGATTAATCAGAAAATTATCAAACATCTTTCATATAAAATAAGTCCAACTAATTTAAATAGATTATGGAAAATATACTTCTGCTCACTTGCCTATATAATTTTCAGTTTTACACACCCTAAATCTTATCCTTTTTGCTTAATTAGCTAAACCTGCATCTAGCACTAACGTTTTCTTCTGGTAATCACAGGCAGTGTCCCTTACAGTTTATGCTTTCTTATATGGAAAACTCTATCTGTCATTGAGTGGATTTGAAAATGCAATAGTTAAACTGGCAAAGAGAAGGGGCGACGATCCACTAAAGGCAGCAATGGCTTCACAAAGTCTTGTTCAGATAGGCCTTCTAATGACTCTGCCCATGGTCATGGAAATAGGACTAGAAAGAGGGTTCAGAACTGCTATAGGTGACCTCATAATAATGCAGCTGCAGCTAGCACCCGTTTTTTTCACTTTCTCACTAGGATCGAAGATGCACTACTTTGGGCGCACTCTGTTGCATGGAGGGGCAAAGTACAGAGCAACTGGGCGTGGTTTTGTAGTTCGTCATGAGAGGTTCGCAGAGAATTACAGGATGTACTCTAGGAGCCACTTTGTAAAAGGGTTAGAGCTTGCTGTATTGCTTATATGTTATAAGCTTTATGGATCAGCAGCTCCTGATTCAACTGCATATCTTCTTCTCTCAGGGTCAATGTGGTTTTTGGTTTGTTCTTGGTTGTTTAGTCCTTTCCTTTTCAATCCATCAGGATTTGAGTGGCAGAAGATAGTTGAGGACTGGGATGACTGGACAAAATGGATGAATAGTGGAGGTGGTATTGGTGTTCCTGCTACCAAGAGCTGGGAATCATGGTGGAATGAGGAACAAGAGCATTTGCAGTTCACTGGATTATTGGGGAGGACTTCGGAGGTGATTCTTGCCCTGCGTTTCTTTGTCTATCAGTATGGAATTGTGTATCATCTAAATATAGCTAGAGGTGACAAAAGCATCATGGTAATTTTGCTTTCCAATTCAATTTTATTTTACATTTTCATGTCAAACTCTTAGCATCTGGACCTCAGGGCTTAACTGCTTTAACATCTATCTGCATGTTGGACCAAGAAACTCCTTGGTTATAGGTGAATTTAGTCTTTTATCGAATAACACCCTCCCTGTTTACCCAATATAAATAAATAAATAACTCCCTCCCCGGGGAACAAAGCAGAAAATGGAAAAGAAATACTAAACACAAACACAAGGATACATATAAAGGAGATCTTTCTAACGTTCATTTCTCTCCAGGTTTATGGTCTGTCCTGGCTAGTCATAGTAGCTGTTATGATCATTTTGAAGGTTGGTATTTATTGAAATATATGAGAGTTCATTATGAGTTAGTAGAGCATTTTCTATCACTGCTTTAAAAAATTAATATTTTCACTATTAGTGAACAGCTTGATAATTATCTTTAGTAATTAACCAGTGGCTTACTGGCATCTGAAATTGCAGATTGTGTCTATGGGTAGAAAGAAGTTCAGTGCTGATTTTCAGCTGATGTTTCGTCTCCTCAAAGTGCTTTTGTTCATTGGAAGCATTGTTGCTCTAGTCTTGATGTTTAATCTACTTAGTCTCACAGTTCAAGACATTCTTAGGAGCCTCCTAGCTTTTTTACCAACAGGATGGGCACTTATACAGGTGATTTGTTTTTAGTGGTCATTGCCTCTTGCTTTGTCTGCTCATGCTGAAAACATATTTGATTGCCTCAAAGTTATTTCTGTTTATATTAAATCCCAAAACCATCTAAGCTGACTTGATTAATTCATGCAATCAGAGAAGATTCTCTCGTGATTTATGTTGATGTTATCTTTATATGAGCAGATATCTCAAGCATGTAGGCCATTGGTGAAGGCAATTGGAATGTGGGGGTCCGTCAAAGCTTTATCAAGAGGATATGAATACGTGATGGGATTGCTTATCTTTGGACCAGTGGCCATACTAGCTTGGTTCCCGTTTGTTTCAGAATTCCAAACTCGGCTGCTATTCAATCAAGCGTTCAGCCGAGGACTTCAAATCCAGCGTATTCTGGCTGGTGGAAAGAAGCATAAATAATCCCTTGTAACATACACAGGATAATGCCAAACAATACCAAAGACGACGGTACCATATCTCAGGTACCAGAGCAAGGTTTAGGCAATTATAACAGCAGATTTCAATATTGACATTGTACAGTAGAATAATTCCTAATGTAAGCAGTTAGCAGTTAGATTTAAGCTTTTAGGCAGCAGTGTTATTATGTTGTATTGTTGTTGTACCAACAAAGTGCAGTGGCATATATAATTTTTCGATATGATAGAGTCTCAAGTTCAACTCGGCCCAAGTAGTTTCGAATTTTCGATGCATTTTTTCTTCATCTTCCTGAGCTAATAATGCCTGTTTTCTAACCCCACGCAAGTCCTTTTATCATACCAATTAACACGCTTACCCACATATATGATCTATTTCTGTTACATCTCTATTATATAATTAATCTTATACCAATTGTTTCGTTCAATGATACTTCTTTCGACTTATAGCTCGGACACACGCTTTCTCGGCAGGTCTCTTCTAACTCGGAAGGTGTTCCTCGGAATTCGGCCGACCTTGGCGTGGAACCTGCAAAAGAGACTTCAACGCTTAAGTTAATAAATTTCTTAAGAATATAAGGAGTTTAAAAAATAAATTCTGTATATTGATTTTGTGATAGCTCAATCTCAGTGGTATTGACTGACTTCCCTTTGAGGTTGTCGTTGTCAATATAGACCTGAGTGAGCTGAGTTTTGCAACGGTCCGAGAAAATAATGCTCGGGCTTTTTAGGTTAGTTTTCCTTATCTTCGGTTACGTTATTTAATGGTGCGGGAATCTCAGCTTTGAATATTCTATTGAGGTTTCTTCGGTTGTGCGCAGTACTCGGTCGATGATTCTGTAGCCGAGGTTATCAGTATGGTACACAGCCCCCAAGCTTATCCTGTAAAACAGGTTGAGCTTCTTTTTCCTCGGCTGCAGAAGTTTGCGCATGAAGATGCATTGTGTGTGGGCTCCCAAGTTCAACATTTTTTTTGGGCTTGTGTTATGGGCTAGCGTTTGGTTTCAATTTTTGTTTTTTGTTGCCTCGTTTTCGCTAGTTGTGGAAGAACGTGCGAGTGTTGGGAGTTGAAGAGTGTCTTAGTAACTTCTCTGTTCTCTTGCACCTTATCTCTTTGTCTTCTATTGAAGTAATAGCGATGAGTAAAAAAGGTTAGTACACTTTTTCACTTTCACTGCTATACTTTTGCTTTACCTTTTCTTGTCGTGTTATGATGGGTAGAAAGGAAAAGATCTTGGTGGATAAGGATGATTCGTATGGTTGGGTTGACAGTGATGTGAAGAGTCGTGCCTCGATTTTTAGTACGGTTGAACTTGTTTCCCAATTAAACGATTGTAGATGGGTCAAAAATGGAGAGCAACTAGGAATAAGGATTTTGTCTTGTGGTGAGGATGATAGAGCTTGTGAACGTAGGTCTGACTGGTCGTACTTCTATATTTATACTTGCATGTTGACCAAACTAGGTGTGAGGTTTCCATTTTCTGACTTTGAGTGTGGTGTGTTGTCCCAATTGAACTGTGCTCCTACACAGTTACATCCAAACTCTTGGGCTTTTGTCCGAGCTTTTGAGTGTCTTATGGAGTATCTTGAGTGCTACCCGTCGTTAGGCTTATTTTTTTCTTTGTTCCAGGCCAAGGGTGTGTGGAGAGGGGGGTGGGTGAATTTGAGCAATCACCCAGGTCGTAGCATTTTTAGTTTGTATAAGCAGTCTTTTAAATACTTCAAAGAGATGTTTGTCAAAGTGCAGATTGAGGAGGAGTTCTACCCTTTCTTTTTAGACTCTTTGATGGATGAGAGATTCCCTGTGTACTGGTCTCCTGAACCTAAACAAATTCTTGATTGCGAGGATAGGGTGAAGAGTGAGGATTACATTCTGGATTTTCTAATTTCTGTGATATCTTCGTCTGAATTGTTGTCAATATCTAGTCTTTTGAAACTGGAAGGAGATAAAGAGGCCATTGAGGAGTATTTAGGTAACCTAGGGTGGTATTATGGTTTTTGTGATTTTATTGTATTAATTTGTTGTTGGTGATGGTGTATTTTCCTTTGTTTCAGGTGAAAGGGCTTCCACTCTTACTACGGCGAATCTGAAAGTGTTTGTGTCTAAAGATAAGAAGAAAGAAAAGGAGGGTTCGTCAACTAATGTTAAAGAGAGTGAGATTGTTGCGGGTCGTTCAGCTGCTGATGATAGTCTGAAAAGGAAAAGTGATGACGAGTCCTCAAGGGTTGTTGACCTTACTGGTGTGAATGAGAATACTGGGATGTTCATTGTTGAAGAAATTAACTCGGCACATAAGAGCCAGGTTGTTCTTCATGGGTACAAGGATGGTCCGGAGCGTTCTTTGTGGTCTGCTGATTATCCTTTAATGGCTGTCGCCGATGAGTTTGCGCAGATTGATGCTGATGTGAAGATAATTCACGAAGCTGGGAAGACTGCGGTGGCCCGGTATCTTCAGGTGAGTATATATGTAGTTTATTGTTACGTTCCTTTTTTGTGGTTGCTGAATTTGTTCTCTTTTTTGTCAGGTTATTGGGGCTCAATTGATGTCTATTAGGAGGACTTCTGAGTTGGATGCTATCCTTGAAGGTGAGAATCTAGCTGCTTTGAAGAAGTTGAAGGTTTCTTTGCAAGAAAAAGATGAGAAGATGGTTAAATTAAAAGATGAGGTGAAGAGTTTGAAGGAGAAGTTGAAGGAATCGGATACCGAGCTTAATAAAGTGAGGGAAGATTTAAGTTTAAGAGCTGCTGAGAATGAGAAGTTGAATGTGAAAATTCTCGAGCTTGAGGAGGAGGTCTTGGCTGCTTTCACCATGGGCTTTGATCGGGCTATTAACCAGATCGGTGCTGTGGCACCTGGTGTTGATGTTAGTAAGCTAGACGTTACGAAGATTGTCAATAATGGTCAGTCGGTTGATGACGAGACACTGGGCAAGAAACAGGATGAGAGTGTCTCGGTAGAAAAAGCGGATTAGTGTTTCCTTTGTATATGATTTGAATTTGCTTTGTATTTTGATGGTTTGCTGTTGGAACAGCTCGGTTTGACTTTGTTTGTTTCGCGAATCATTTTTTTTTTAATTGCTGGCTTGTTATGCACAGTGTTTATCCTTGCTAGGGTTTGTTTTGCGTATGGTTAATTTGTAATCGAAAAATAGTTTAACATACATTTTTATTTGACTTTTGACAAACTTGGTACATGGGAGTGATGTGGGGTGGGGGACCTCATTAAAACCTCTCCGAAAAAAACCCGTGGTGGGAAAAACCTCGTGACTAGGAAAAAGCGTGTCTCCCCCTGTCCGCATCACTTTAGACAAAGTAACTTCTTAGAGATGAAACGTTCCAGATACCAGGGATGTCGTCCCCTTGTAGTGTTTGTAGAGTGTATGCTTCTTTCCCGAGGACTTGGTGTATTCGGTAGGGGCCTTCCCATGTTGCGGCGAGCTTTCCGTGTGTTGGTGGTTTCCTAGCTTCCTCTATTCATCGAAGCACGAGGTCTTGCTCGGTGAACGTTCTTGGTTGTACTCTTTTATTGTATTTTCTTTTGATTATTGCCTGCATTGCTTTTTGCCTTAGACCCGCTTTGTCTCTTACCTCGTCTATTGTATCGAGCTCTGTCGGTCTTATTTTGTTGTTGTTGGACGTTGTATGTTCGGTTCTTGTGGAAGCTATGGCGATTTTGACCGATATCATGGCGTCAGAGCCATAGACTAATTTGAAGGGGTTTCCTGCGTAGTTGTTTGTTTTGTTGTGTTGTATCCCCAGAGGAGTTCAGGTATTAGCTCGGCCCATTCTCCTTTGGCGTCGCGAGCTTTTTCTTTAGTGCATGGAGGATGACTTTGTTTGTGGCTTCTACAAGTCCGTTTGTTTGCGGGTGCTCTACCGAGGAGAAGTGGTGTTTGATCTTGAAACCCTGCAAAAATCTTGCCAAGTTCTTATCGGTGAATTGCCGACCATTGTCAGTTATGATTTCATGTGGTATTCCAAATCGGCAGATGATGTTTTTCCATATGAACGACCTGAATTTATCAGCGCCGATCTTTATTAAGGTAAGGCTTCGATCCATTTTGAAAAGTAATTTATTGCTACAAGTAAATATTTTACTTGGCCGGGGACTTTTGGGAATGGGCCGAGGATGTCGAGCCACCATTTGTGAAAAGGCCAGCTTACCTCCGAGGTGTGTAACAACTCGGTTGGATTGTGTATAACTGGGGAGTGCTTTTGACAGCTGTCGCACCTTTTGACTTTGTTGATGCAGTCCTGTTTCATTGTTGGCCAGTAGTATCTGGCCCTGGTTATTTTGGATGCTAAGCTCATTCCCCCTATGTGGTTACCGCACACTCCTTCGTGGACCTCGTTCATGATGATGTTAGCTTCTTCATTGTCTACGCAGCGTAGGAGAGGTTGAGAGAAACCCCTCTTGTATAGATTGTGTCCTAGTAGGGTGTAAGATGCTGCGCTTTTTTTGAATGCTTTTAAGTTTGTTAGTCCTTCGGGGATGTTCCCTGTTTGCAAGTATTGCTTGTATGATGTTCTCCAGTCATGTTCCTGTGATATGGAAAAAATAGATTTGCTACTAAAGCTCCGCTCAGCGATTGTTAGTTGAGATATAATAGACTCTTGTATGGTTTTCCTAGTTGTTGCTAGTTTTGATAGTGCATTTGCTCGGGTATTCTGTTCCCGAGCTATGTGTGTGATTTGTAATGAATGAAATTGAGAAATAAGGTTTTTTACCATTGAGTGATATTTTTCTAATAACTGGTCATTTACCTGGAAGTGTTCGGTTACCTGTTGTACTACTAGCTGTGAGTCACAGTATACCTAAAGGTAGGTGATGTTGAGAGACTGTGCCAGCCTCAATTCGGCGAGCAATGCTTCATACTTGGCTTGATTATTGCTTGCTTGAAAGGTAAACCGAATTGATTGCTCGGTATGTAGGTCGTGTTTGTTGGTGAGTAGAACACCTGCTCCTGATCCTTCTGTATTTGAGGCTCCATCAATGTATAGTTCCTAGGTGTAATGTTGTTCTGATTGCTCGGCCAACTCAGCTATAAAGTCGACCAAGAACTGTGCTTTTATTGTTGTCCTTGGTTCGTAGGTGATATCGAATTCTGATAGCTCGATTGACCATTTTGTCAACCTTCTGGAGACCTCGGGCCTTGTTAGGATTTGTGATGCGCCGGTGGAAGTCAGCCAATTAAGAAATCAATATAGAAAATACGTTGCGAGTATAGCTCTTAATCAGCAAAAATCCGCCTCATCAATTTAGAAAAGTTGTCACAAAAGTTTAGAATAAAAATACTGGGAGTATGAGTCCCAGGTCGTCTCCCAACGAGTTGACAAAGAGGTACTAATTTATTAATCAGGAGTTTTCTGGGGAATTTTGAGTTTGGGCTATGGGCACAAGCATATGATTGTAAATTAAAGCAATAAAAATTAAAAGAGATTTATAATATTCAAAATATAAAGCCTTGACTGGGGGAATGATTAATTGGAAGTTCTATCCTTGTTGGAATTCTCTCAAGTGTAGTGTAAAGAGGTTGTTATTTTCACTTAGTTAACCCTTACTAAATAAAGGAAAGTCAAGTGATTGAGCTAACTCTTATTCGCAAATCCTAGTCCTCTCCCTTGGGAAGGTCTAGCGTTAGTAAATACAGAATTAGCCAACAACTTCCAATTTAACTAATTATTTGAGCATTCCAACTCAAGTGTCTCCTTTTAATCAACCCCCATGTCAAGTTGAGAATCTACTCCATAGACATGAGAATTACTTGCATAGAATTAAAAAGGGGATAAAAGGAGGACATGATAAACAATAACTATAATTCAATTAAAAATAAAAGTAATCATTTGTATTAATAAATTCTAAAAATAATCCAATTGTAACTCTAAAAAAGAATTAAGAATATGGAATAATAAAAGAGTAAGAAAACAAACTAGAATAGTATCTTTAACGGAGGTGATGACTCTTCAATATCCAAAGCAAAAGCATAAAACTAATAAACTATGAATGTGTAGAAAACCTAGAAAAAGAGTAATTTTTCTCTAGATTCCGATCTAAAAACTAAAACTATGCTAAATGAGAATGTATGTTGAGTCTCTGTATGTTCCCTGACTCTAGTCTGTGTTTTTGGGCCGGAAACTGGGTCAAAACTCGGCCCGAAATTGCCCCCATCATTTTCTATTATTTATGCAGATCGCGCATGTCACGCGTACGCGTCAGTCACACGTGCACGTCTTTGTGCAAACTCCAATCCACGCGTACGCGTCAGGCACGCGCATGCGTCGCTGCAAATTTCTCCATATCGCGCGCTCGCGTGAGCCATGCGTGCGCGTCGATGCTCGCTGGTTATCTCCTTAGTTTCTTGTGTTCCTTCCATTTTTGCAAGCTTCCTCTCCATTCTCTAAGCCATTCCTGCCCTATAAAGCCTGAAACACTTAACACACGGATCACGACATCGAATGGTATAAAGGAGAATTAAATACACAAATTTAAGATTTCTAGGAAGCAAGTTTTCAACCATAGAACAAAACTAGGAAGGAATTGTAAAATCATGCAAATCATATGAATAAGTGGGTAAGGACTTGATAAAAACCACTCAAATGAGCACAAGATAAACCATAAAATATTGGTTTATCAATTTGTCGTAGGGGTTGGATGGTTTTAACCACAATTGTGTTGCATTGAAAGTAATGCCGTAACCGTCTTGCTGTGACTATTAGTGCGTACGCTAGTTTTTCCATTGGTGGGTATCGTAGCTCAGCATGTTGTAATGTCTTGCTAATGAAGTATACTGGGTGTTGTTGCCCTCCTGTTTCTGTAACCAAGACCGAGCTTATGGCGTTAGTAGAAACGGATAACTAAATTAGTAAGGGTCTACCTGGGCTTGGTTTTTGCTAAACTGGCAGGGAGGAAAGTATTAGTTTGAGTTTTTGAAAGGCTACTTTGCATTCGGCGTTCCACTCAAATTTTTGCTGCTTCCTTAGTATGTTGAAAAAGTGTTGTGAGTGTGTAGAAATTGCTGGGAGGAATTGGGATAAACCGGCCAGTCTGCCGTTTAGTTGTTGAACTTCCTTCACTGTGAGGGCTTCTCATCTTTATTATTGTATCACATTTTTCTGGTTCGCTTTGATCCCTCTGGACGCCAGCATGAAGCCAAAAAATTTGTCGCCTTTTACTCCGAATGCACATTTCTCAGGATTGAGCCTCATGTTATGTTGCCTTAATTATGTGAAGATTTCTTCAATATCAGATTCATGGTTCTCAGGCTGTTTTGTTTTTACCACCATGTCATCGACGTACACTTCCAGATTTCTTCCTATTTGTTTGGTGAAGACTTTGTCCATGAGTCGTTGGTAGGTGGCACCTGCATTCTTAAGTCCAAAAGGCATGAACTTATAACAATAGTTTCCTATTTCGGTGATAAATGCCGTTTTATCCTGATCTTTGGGGTGCATTTGGATTTGATTGTACCCTGAATATACATCTAGGAAACTTAAAATATTGTATTCGGATGCATTATCTACTAACTTGTCAATGCAGGAGAGGGGATATGCATCTTTGGGACATGCTTTATTTAAATTTGTAAAGTCTACACACATGCGCCATTTACCTGAGGCCTTCCTTACCGTCACTACGTTGGAGAGCTAGGTTGTGAAGCGTAGTTCTTTTATGAATCCGGCCTCTAAGAGTTTCTGGGTTTCTTCTAGGCAGGCCGACCTTTTTTCGTTGTCCATGATTCTTTTTTTTTTTGTGCTACAGGTCGGATCTTTGGATCGATCTATAGCTTGTGGCAAATGAAGTTTGGATCAATTCCTAGCATGTCTGCCGGGGTCCATGCGAAGAGGTCGGCATTTCTTTGGAGTATGTCAGTCATATGTCTTTTGATACCTGCAGGGAGTGAACGGCTTATGTAAGTGACATGATTATCATTGGAGTCTAAAATTACCTTCTCGAGGTCATCTATTGGATATGACCTGTTATGTAGGTCCTCGCGGGGATCGAGGTCGGCCGTTTCTGAGATGTTTGACACATGGAGGGTTTCCTTCTGGAGCTCAGTTTCTGAGTTGCTTTCTGTTTTGATTTTCAGGCTCTCATTGTAGCATCGCCGAGCTTGGATTTGGCCGGAGTACACAGTTGCTGTTTGGTTGTCATTTGCCTAAAATTTAACACAAAGGTGGACAGTGGATACGATAGGGCAAAAAGAGTTTAAAGACGGTCTGCCCAGGATTATATTATATGGGCTTGGGCAGTCGACGACTAGGAACAGGACATCCTTTGTTCTACATAGGGGATGGTCTCCTATTGTCACTTTCAACCATATGCTTCCTAGGATGGAAACTCGTTCTCCTGATAAGCCAACTAATTCTCCTGAAGAGGGATGCATCACGTTTGCGCTGAGTTTCATCTTCTGGAAGGTGGAGTAAAAGAGGACATCCGCGCTGCTGCCAGGATCGAGCAGCACTTTCCTTACAAGGAGATCCCCTGCTTGGATTGATATCACCACAGGATCGTCAAGGTTGGTGGTTGTTGGTTTGCGATCATTTTGCTCGAATGTTATGGTAGGTACAGCTAGTAGCTTCGTGGTTGCCTCTTTTGCCTTTTGGACTGCTAACATGGCTTGTAACTTCATTTTCTCACTGAGTTTGTATTTCCGCCTCCTGCGAATCCTCCCGAAATGCAGTTTATAAGTCCCCTTGTTGGTGGTGGTTGAGACCTTGTTTTTTCTGTAGTGTGCTAATTCCGTTCTGGTTGAGGGTCGGCGGTGTTTGTTTGAGTTTGTTTTATTCGGCCGCTTATGTACTTGTCCAGCTGACCTTGTCTGGCCAACCTCTCGAGAAGGTCCTTGGCGATCACGCACTTGCCGGTTGTGTGGCCGAATTTTTGATGGAAAGCGCAGTGTTTTGATTTGTCGACGTATCTTTGGTCTTGATACGAGCCTGCTCTGTTGGGTGACTTGATGATCTTCGCATTCAATATTTCCTTGATGATGTCTTCTCTTCTGGTGTTGAACTGGGTATAGGCGTCGTATTTTGGTGTTAGTTTGAAAGGTTTCTTATTGTCCTTCTGGTTCGGTGTCTTGGGGTGTTTTTCCTCTTCTCGCCGAGGTGGTTGTTTTTCTGCTCGCCGAGCTTCTCTAAGCTCTTCGATTTCCATTTGTCCTGCCACTTTTTCACGGAATTCCTCCAAGGTCTTTGGTTTGGTTACAGCTATTGTCTCCTGAAATTTTCCTAGTCTCAAGCCGCTTTTCAATGCGTGGAGGTGTACCTTGGGGTCAAGGTCGGGTATCTCAACGGTTGCCTTAGCAAACCTAGTCCTATAATCTTTTAAACTTTCATGCTGGCCTTGCTTGATGGTGCTGAGGTAATCCGACCCGTGGACATATATTCTCGAAGCTACAAAATAGTCAATAAAGGACCTCGCCAAATCCTCGAAACTAGAGATGAAACCTGTAGAAATCTTGGAAAATCAAAGTAAAGTAGCACCATCTAAATAAGTTGGAAAAGAACGACAGAGTACAGGGTCAGAGGCACCGTTAAAGAACATCATGGATTGAAACTTTTTTATATGCACCCGTGAGTCGCCGAATCCTTCATAAGGTTTGAGCCCGGTGGGAAGCACAAAACTTTTTGGCATCTGAACGCTCATGACCTCCTCCGAGAAGGGGTTGTCAAGTGTGAGTTTCTCCTTTGGCGGGGTAATCTCTAATGGCTCGGCTTCTCGAGCATGTGAGTTGTTCCCACCTGGGCTCTTGGATGACTGCTCGGCTATTTTTTGGACTGCAGTCTGGAGTTCCGCGATCATGGCCAATAGTTTGGCTTGTGAGGGTTGTTGTACTCCCTTGTCTGCCATTTGCGGAGATTGAAAACCCTACAAAACAAAATGGGAGTAGGGCAGAAAAAAGTGGGGTTAGTTACTTTGAACTCGTGCCCCATGGTGGGCACCAAATGTTCTGTTCAAGGATACTTCTTCCGACTTATAGCTCGAACACGCGCTTTCTCAGCAGGTCTTTTCTAACTCGGAAGGTGTTCTTAGGAACTTGGACGACCTTGGCGTGGAACCTGCAAAAGAGACTCTGACGCTCAAGTCAGTAAGTTTCTTAAGAATATAAAGAGCTTAGAAAATAAATTCGGTATGTTGATTTTGTGATAGCTCAATATCAATGGTATTGACTGACTTCCCTTTGAGGTTGTCGTTGTTTATATAGACCTGAGTGAGCTGAGTTTTGCAATGGTCCGAGAAGATAATGCTCATGCTTTTTAGGTTAGTTTTCCTTATCTTCGGTTACGTTATTTAATGGTGCGGGAATCTTGGCTTTGAATATTCTATTGAGGTTTCTTCGGTTGTGCGCAGTACTCGGTCAATGATTCTGTAGCCGAGGTTATCAGTATGGTACACCAATAATATCCCCCTATTCCGGAGAACATCTTTGATACATAATTAAACCGCCTTAAAGCAGCGTTTAATGTGTTGTCCTATGTGTTTTTTCTTTTTTGTTCGATTCTAAAAACTACACTGTCCTTCGAGTTATTAAACAACTTGGCCTATGTCTGCATATATTCATAAAACGAGGAAGTTGAGCAAAAGATGATTAGAAATTATTAAAGCTCTTCAGATAATATGTAGTACAATAATATCAAACAGAAATTTGTTAATTTTGGCTAACATTATTTTGTTTTTTCTCAAATTAAGGTACAATAAAGTTTAGACATGCTTTTGGTAACTTCTAGGTTAGAACTCATGAAACTTTTATATAATAAAATTGAAACTCTTCAAAATGAGTATGGTAACCGAATTTTGGAGAAGATGGCTCTAGAGGAGATGCCACTAATTTTTATACAAATTTATATAAGGATGATATGCTAGATGTTTCTTTTGTCCTTAAGTATGTGTTTCCTTTTCTTAGTTATTCTGAATTTGCTAACCTCAATGCTAATGTCTCCATTGAAAAAAAAAATCCGACAATCATTATTTAATATGGGATCCTTAAAGTTCTGGATAAAGATGGTATTCAAGCAGGCTTCTATCAAAATAAGTGGAATAAAGTGGAGGCTAACCTTTGCAATTTGATCAAAGACATTTTTGGGATTCTCTAAAAAATGGAAGAAATTAACAAAACTCTTATTACTCTTATCCTGAAAGTTGAACTGGTTGCCCCCCTTAAGCAGATGTGACCATTAGTTTATAAGATTATTACAAAAATCTTATCTAGAAGATTAAGGAGGTTGGGAAAGTTAGTAATTCTTAATCAATGCATCTTTGATCTAGGTCGTCATAGTTCTAATAACATTATCATATCTGAATAAGTCATTCACTTAATGAAAAGCAAGAAAGGGAAAAAAGGGTGGATGACTGTCATGGCCTGAACCAAGCTATGACAGGCGTTCGAGGAATAAGTCCCTCAGCAAGCCAACCAACAAAATTTACAGAAAAATGGACAGAACCTCATCTATTTCTAAGACTTTGCCAATTGAATATTATCTTCTATATCAATAATAAACATCTATTTCTAACAGTAACAACAACATATTCCAAATATATTTACAAACCAAACATATCAAGAGTCGGATCATATATACTAAGTTGATAACTAAAGCATATAGTTAAATCCATAAGTCTTACATAACCAAATCATAATTACTATCTAAATAGTTCGAGATTCAAAATAATATAACCCACACGACGACTCTGCCTGTGACATATGGAGCATTGATATCATCTAGATTTTTGTACAAAGGTTCCATTACATACAAATATATCCCTTAGATAGAAGAATGGCTCACCGTAATGACTAAGACCTATTGTGGTGTAGGTGGAATGGAACTTGGATTGATACGTGTAATTGAAAAACATGAGAATATAATTGGGTGAGTTTTACAACTTAGTGAGTAAACATTATATCTATAATCCACACAAGATGATACAAATTTTACCTTGAAAGTTATATTTCCTTTTAGGTATAAGAAATTCATATTAGGTAAATACGCAAATAAATAAATAAGTAATTAAGCGGATGAACTAAATGAGAGTTCTCATTCTATAAGTCAAATAAAATCGAATGCCACACACTTGGGTGTCTCCACCTCTAATAGTAGCCATTTTCTCTAGTGTATCTGTACAGTAAAACTGATCCAACGTGTGACCTGTAACACCCCGTTACCCTAAGCCTTACCTCTAGCCATAAAGCAAAGGATAAAAAAGTGCCACGACAGTTCTAATGCTTATAATATATAATATATATCCAAGAATTTATATAACTAGAAACCCGATGAAAGAATAAAGTTCAAAGTCACGTAAAGCGAAATTACGAAATACGAAGCGTTCACACACGATAACTAAACGTGTAGGCACGGATAGAACAAGACATATATAAAATCTTGTAGATAGCTCCAGGATACACAAGGTAGTACTTAAATTAAACAAGATATGGGTATAATTAATATGATATACAAAAAGAGGACTAGTCACAGCTTGCGGAGTTTAGGCCGGCTAGTCAAACTGAATACAACAGAGTTTTGAACTTTAAAATAACAACCTATCTCTCAAAGTTTTTAGAAATAAAGCCTCTAAGGTAACAAAATTAAAATACACAAAAGATGATAGAACTACAACATAATAATCAAAATACAAAAAAGATAGCAAAACATCCTCCGCTCTGTCATCATCCCGCAACTCATCGAGGTGGGTTACGACCTGTATCTAAAAAGCAACAACAACATATGGTATGAGAACCAGAGGTTCTCAGTATGGTAACAGTGTCAAATATGTAAGATGTAAGATTCTGGGACGCCAAAGGCAATCCTAGAGCTTCACACCAAACAGATATTCAAGCTTAACGAGAAAAATAACTTAAACCATAAACAGGGTCATTTAAACTTAGGGAATTTCTAATTAATACTAAATCACACCGCTGTATTCCACAGCCTTCGCCAACCTAACCTCCATCCAATCCTATCGCCACTGCCTACCTGACCTCCTCAGCACCAGACAAATACAAGTATATGCAAACAAGTAAAGCACAGGTAATATTCATGTATAGCAAGCAATTTAAAAATCAAGTAGGCATATTATAAACTTATGCAAACTGCAAGTAATCAAAGCAACCAAGCACACAAGAGATGCATATGATGAATGCCTGTCATATTGACTGTGATACCACATGTCGGTTATAGTGCCAAACCCGACCCAAAATCTGGACGGCAACTCCCGGATTAGTCTCTCTGTTGCACATACTTAGGAGGAATAATTTCGAGAGATGAGTGCCCTACTACATTCTTCTTTCAGAGGAAAATGTTCTGAGGGAGAGTGCCCTACCACCTTTCTCTGGATGCCGCATGATTCTAAGGAATAGTGCCCTACCACCTTGCAACCAAAGAGAAAACGCATAGTCAAGAGGAATAATTCCGAAGGATGAGTGCCCTACCACCTTCTCCATGAATGAGAAATGTGAGTGGGAAGCCCAGATTCAACCCTCATATTCGAACGTAGGCGGGACTGCGGGAGACTACCATAGCATAGCCCCTACGACGGAGAATAAAGCATATCACAATCAAATAATCCATCTCATAGGCCACTGCTCATAGCATACTTCTATTCATACTCATTCCATTAACCATAATCCTTCATTTTTAAGTTCCAATGTAATCATAACCATCATCAACTTTTCATTTTCATCGTAATCATTCTCCTTTATCAAAATCTCCTCAAAGACATACTACACAACTCAACATACACTAATTTTGTCCACAACATTTCAGGACCTAAGTCATCGGCTCTATACTCATGCATAAATTATCAATTTAGTTCACTAATCCATCTCTATTAATTTTAGGGCCTAATTACTTGGTAAAACTCTTAAACAACATTTGAAGGAAGTTTGGAAAGTTAGAGAACCCTTAAAAATGAAGAAAATTATTTTTCAGCAAAACAGGATGTATGCGTACGCATGCCAAACGTATGTGTACGCATACTTAAAATTTTGCCCATCTCCCGTACGCATACAAGAGTTCACATACTTATAGGTGCCAAACAAAATGGCACGCTTGCATATGGGGGATTTGCGTACGCATACCCCTCCAGACTTGCAAAATTCTATAAAGTTGCAGAAATCAGTTTTAAACACCAAACTTTAAATATTCATAACTTTCTCTACAAAACTTTATTTCTATCAAACTTTATATCAATTTAAAACACTTGAAATCATATTTAATTTAAGATAAAAATTAATCAATTTTGAAAACTGAGGCTCAAGTTATGATCCACCAAAGTTTACCAAAAATCAAGTTTTACACAAAACATCAACATTCTCTAATTTCCAAATTCCATAACCAAAACATATCCAAACATCATAAAACACTACCTCCTACATCAATTCACCATTTCATAGCATTTCCATCATGTTTAACACCTATTCCCACTCATTCTCTTCCAACTCTTTCCACCATAAATCCAACACAATTCACAACTTCCAAATCAAAATATCAATATTAACCAATTTGCACAATCCAACCATTCATAAACCCCATTTATCCTATGACACCTTCAATCCTCATAAATTATATCATTCAACACCAATATCAATCCTCAACATCATTCATTAACATAAACATCATAATATCATCAAAATCATCACATTCATCAAAATCATCATACATCATTAATCCACAATTTTCAATAACCAATTCAATCCTATCCTAAGGTCCACTAGCCTAAGTGTCCAGAAACATTACATATTACATAAAAGAAACCGAAACTATA
This sequence comes from Arachis ipaensis, assembly GCF_000816755.2. Classification (NCBI taxonomy): domain Eukaryota; kingdom Viridiplantae; phylum Streptophyta; class Magnoliopsida; order Fabales; family Fabaceae; genus Arachis; species Arachis ipaensis. Next base: position 113,496,124 of record NC_029787.2, read on the forward strand.
CCTTGGCCGATTCCCAAAATGCACCAAAAAAAAGTTAGTACTCATGAAAAAAATTAACTTAAAATTTTCTCAATATAACAACTTTAAAAATTTATCATTCAAATAATA
>NC_029787.2:113497209-113515731 GCF_000816755.2 Arachis ipaensis
TAATTTTTTTTCTTTAATTAATATTCATACACATATATTAAAATACGATAAATACATCTTACGTCAAAATATTATATTTTAGATTTTGATATACTATTATATTTGATTTGGTACTTCAACAGCAAAATTTAAATATTGATGATCCAGTTAATTGACGTATAGCTTATGTTGAGTTTGAAAATAAATATTAAATATGATAATCAAACATTATTAAAATGTTAGTTAAATATTTATTAAAATACTACAAATTGTTTGTTTGATGAATTTGGTTAAGTGTGTAGGCAAGCAATTTAATTCCATATTGGGTCAAAAGGAAATATGAGCCCAACTTGTTATTAATCAAGCCATGTGCAAAATTAATATAAGTGGGTGTGCTTTGAAATAAAAGAAAAACAAATTGGCCCAAATAGATCATTGAAGAAAATTCAGCCTTGGGCAAAATTAATTCAAATATTAGTGGCTGAATATTAAAAAAGAAAGAAATCCAAAGTTGGCCCAAGAAACTAATAAAAAGCCCAAATAAACTCTTCTCTTGGTCCAACATCATTATTAATCCAAACTAGAAGAAGAAAGAAGTGGATCAAGGCATGCTTCGGTTACCTATTGGAATCCAAATTCCAATTTTAATTAATTATATTCTTTGGTAACCGAAACTCTCATGGTTAATGGACTTCATATTGCAATTCAATTAAGCTCATACTTAAGTAACCAAAAACCATATGTGACTCCATGTATTGGTAACAGGAAGTGAAAATTAAATTTGATTTAATTATATTAAATACTTTACATGTTACTTTATGCATAGGAGAATGGAAGTGAGATTTCAATTGAGTTTAATGTGCATTGATGACTTCCAATGAAAGCTATTCTCTCTTCTCTCTCATCTCTCTCTTTGCATTCAGTCATATCATCTGTCAGAGAAGAAGAAAGAAGAAGGTAGAATTTATCAGAAGAAAAGTGAAGTTACAAGAAAAGCCTATGAAGAAAAAGGCTGGGGTGAAGATGGCCTTTAAGAAATAAAGATCCAAGGCATGGCATGGCTGAGATCTTTTCCACTTAAGGCAAGATGTGGAGAAGAAGCTTCAAGATCTCCATGCCTAAAGTAGAAGCCATCCGATTCGGTCAGAGAAGAAGATCTCTGAGGTGAAGCTGCTTTTCACTTTTGTTCTTCCATCACAGAAGGTAGTTACTGTAGCTACGTGGAGGTAGAAGCAAAAATGAAACAGAAGGAGCTGTCAAGGATCAAGAATTTATCAAGGGTCAGAAATCCTTCTTGGGGACCAAGTCAAGATGGAAGGCTCAGATTGATGAAGTTTGAAGATAAGGGATGAAGAGAGAGGTAATTGCATGTTGATTTTGCTTTTGGTTCTCTCTCTCTTCTCTCTGTCCGAACTGGTTTTGGTGTTGAAGAAGAAGAAGTTGGCTCAGTTGAACCGTTTTAACCTTGGAAGCTTTCCCTTCTATAATAAGGGTGAATGGCCAAGGCTTGAGACAAGGAGTGAGAGCACACGTTTGGGTTCCCATAGCTCTTTGAGCTGTTTATTCTTCTCCTTCATGGCTTTCATTGAATATTTCTTTTTCTCTGTGAGTCTGTCTGTGCTTCATTGGTAAAAGGCAAAATGTGAGGTTTTGTAAGAAAAATCCAATGAGTGAAAAAAGACAGAGAGTTAAAGAAAAAGCCATTATTATCTCAGAAATTCTTTGTATGTATTTCTGTTTTGTTGTCATGATCCTGAGAGGATTTCTTGCAAGTTGGGTTAGCACTTTACGGTTGAAAGCTAAATTGAGGTCTAGTCAAGTTCAGGTTGGGGTAGAATCTGGACTTGTTCCCTTACAAGTTGGGTTAGTACTTTGCGGTTGAAAGCTAGATTGAGGTCTAGTCAAGTTCAGGTTGGGGTAGAATCTGAACTTGTTCCCTTACAAGTTAGGTTAGCACTTAGCAGTTGAAAGCTTGGTAGGTGACCAAGTCAAGTTCAGGATTGGGGATAGATTCTGGACTTGTCCCGGATAGGAAGGGTAATTCCTAGGAAGAATTGGTGTTTGTAATCTGTATGATTATAGTAAAATTCCGTCACTGTTGTGATGGAGACTGGATGTAGGCTGCATTGCACTTAGCAGCTGAACCAGGATACTTCTTGGTGTGATTCTCTCTTTCTCTTCTACTCCATTTCAGTTTCTGTTGCGTAGGAGACAAAATCGAAAAATATCTTCTGACTGGTTACGAGACAAAAATGAAATGTCTCTTGACTGGTTATGAGACAAAAAACATAAAAATCTCCTGAAGCTATTTTAAAGGGCAGAAAGTAATACTCAACAAAAAAGGGCTAAGATTCAATCCCCCCTTCTGTTAGCCACTGATTATCATCAATTGGTATCAGAGCTTGGTCTCAAAGAGATCAAGCTTCACAGCTTGGAGAAAAATATCCTGATGGTGAACTACATGGGTTCAAACACAATGGCTTATATTCTGACAGAAGGACAGTCCAACAACAGATTTCCATTCTTCAAAAAAAACTTCAACTATTGAAAAGAAAGAATGAAGATATTTTCTCAGTCAATGGATTACAACATGTGGAAGATAATCATAAATGGTCCTCAAGTCCCTACAAAGGATGGCGCTGGTGGTGTTGTCTCTCCCAAAGTCGAAGCAAAATGGAATGAAGATGACAAAAGAAAAGAAAAACTAAATGGCAATGCTGTCAACATGTTGAACTGTGTAATCAGCTTCAAGAAATACCGGAAGGATTCAAGATGCAAAACAGCAAAGAAAATCTGGGATAAAGTTTCAAGTTACAAATGAGGGCACCACACAAGTAAAAGAAACCAACATTGACATGCTGAGCAAAGAGTATGAGATGTTCTCTATGAAGAAAGGAGAATCAATTGATGACATTATTTATCATCAGTAATAGCTTGGAAGCTATGGGGATTACTCATTCCAAACAGATGTTAGTGAGGAAAATCTTGAGAAGCTTGACAAGAGAGTGGAAAGTGAAATAACCTATAATGAGTTGAGAGAAAAGTTACTAACATATGAAATAAATAAAAAAAATAATGATGATACAAAAAAAAGGGAGAGTGTCTCTTAAATCTTGCACTGAATCATTAGATGATGAATCCAGTGACTGTTTATAAGATTACGAATTTGCATGTTTTGCTAGGAAACTTAGAAGGATGATGAAATTCAAAGGAAGAAGCAGAGGTAGCAAATCAAAGGAACCAAAAAGGAAAGGACTTATGGCATCTTGGGAGGATCTCAAGATTGACTCAGATAAGGAAGAAGACTCCGAAGATAGAGCACAAATCTGTTTCATGACTGATGAAGATCAACAAGAAGAGGTAAATTACTATGACTTATCTCCTGATGATTTGCATGTGACTATTGATGATCTCTCTCACCTTTCTGAAACATTGCTGAATAAATACAACAAATGTAAATCTGAAAATGAAGTTTTGAATGCTGAAAATGAGTTTTGAAAGAAAAGGGTTAAGGAAACCAAATGTGCTTTTGATTTCATTAAAGAAAATAGATTTTTTTAAATCTGAAATTAAAATGTTCAATGGAAAGCACATTATTGATCTCTCTCAAAAACATGTTGCTGAAAATAAAAGATTAAATGAAATTATCAAAAGTTTGAATCATGATTTAGCAAAATTTGCACATAACTCAAGAAACTTAGACAAATTACTTGCTAATCAAAGAACTTTGTTTGAAAAATCAGGTTTAGGGAATGTAATGAAAAATGATGAATTAAAAAAAATCACTTGCAAATTCACAGCATCATCTTCAAAAATAAAATCATCATTTGATAAATCTGGTATTGAATATTCATCTAACATTGATGCTGATTTTGAAAAGCCATATTTTTGATAAAAATGCATCTTATTCAAAACCTGAACCTGCTTCAAATAAACTCTAGTCTGGGTTACATCTCTAACAATGAGGACGTTTTTAGAAAATTTCTCTTTCACAAAAGTCTCATGTTCTAGATACCCATTTATGTCAAGAAATTCTAGTTTAAGGTTTCTCGCAAAAGGAGGTACTAATGTTAGAGATGGATCTTTCAAAAGAAATACACCCTTTCAAATACCAGAAAATTCAAATCTTTTGATCACCATTAGCATCATATCTTAAAGTGTTTTCAGCAACATGCTCACACAAATCACTGTTTTAATTGCAATAAATTTGGTCATTCTTCTTCTTAATACTTTATTGATAAAAGAAGAGTAGGAAACAAAACATACAAGGTTGTTTGTGATTTTAATGCACTTGGGAAACCAATAAGGACTAACTTCAAAGGATCCAAATTAGTTTGGATACCTAAAAGATTTGTGCAGTTTTGCTTAGCATCCAAGAAGAAGAAAGACATGTGATACTTGAATAGGGGATGCTCTAGGCACATGACCGAAAAGTCCACTTTCTTCATCAAGCTTGATAAATTCGATAAAAATTTTGTGACTTTCGGTGACAATGGTAAATGAAAAACTGTGGCTATAGGTAAGGTTGGTAAGAATTTCTCAACTTTCATTGATGTTGCATTTTGAGTTGATGGGTTGAAACACAATCCTCAAGGTATTAGTAAATTGTGTGATTTATGTTGTTTGACTATTTTCAAGAAATTGGAATGCTTGGTTGTGTGTGAAAAATCTAGTGAAATTTTGTTTGAAGTTATAAGATGCAATAATGTGTATGGACTAACCTTAGAGGAACTAAAAGAACAAAATGTAGCTTGTTTTATTTCCATAGAATCTAAGAAATGGTTATGGCATAAGAAAATAGAACATACAAGCATGTTTTTAGTTTATAAGCTTGTGAAAAAGAATTTGGTTAGATATCTTAAAAAAATAAAATTTGACGATGACATCACTTGTGATGCTTATCAATTGGGTAAACCAAAAAAAAATAATCTTTCAAACCCAAGGATGACATCTCAACCAAAAGAACATTGAAAATGCTACATATTGATCTTTTTGGTCCTACAAGGACTCAATGTCTTGGTGGTAAGCACTATAGTTTAGTGGTGTTTCATGACTATATTAAGTTTGGATGGATTCTTTTTCTTAGCTCATAAGAATGATGACTTTCTTGTTTTTTTAACTCTATGCAAAATGATTCAAAATGAATTTTTTTTAAATTGTTTTCTTAAGAAGTGATCATAAAAATGAGTTTGAAAATCAACACTTTGATGAATTTGATATTTCATATAATTTTTCATGTCCTAGAATACTTCAATAAAATAGAGTTGTTGAAAGGAGAAATAGATGCCTTCAAGAAATGACTAGGGCTATGTTTTGGTGAAAATGAAATTCTAAAATCCTTTTGGATTGAAGCTATATTTTGAACCAAATCATCATTAGAAAAATTTTAAAGAAAACACCATGTGAGCTTTGAAAAGGAGTACCACCCAATCTTAAGTTCTTTCATAATTTTGGATGCAAATTCTTTGTGTTAAACACTAAAGATATTTTTAGAAAATTTTATCCAAAAATCTTATGAAGGTATCTTTGTTGGATTTTCAACCACTAGTAAAGCTTATAGAATTTACATCAAGAAACATGGAATAATTGGGGAGTTCATACATATCATTTTCTTATGATTCTAACTCTATTTCAAGTGTTGTTAAAAAAATTGATGCAGGAACTAAGATTGCACAAAATTCAGATAAAATTCAAGGAAAAGACAAATCTGAACCTTCAATGAAAGATGCTGTTCACAATTCTACAATCCAGAATCTAGGCGACGATTCTATTTTGTCTCCTCTTGACACAGAGATTTCTAAAAATCTCAATGGAATTGATCATGTTCATACTCAAACTGAGATCACCTCACAAAAGCCAAGATAATGGAAGTTTTTGAAGAACTATCCACATGAATTCATCATTGGAGATCCCTCTCATGGAGTTACCACAAGATTCTTAAGAAGAAAGAAAAGCAAACTCAATAACTTCGCTCTTGCATCACAAATGGAACTCCCAAAATGAAGAAAATAATTGAAGACCCCACTTGAATAAAAGCAAAGGAGGAAGAACTGGTCCAATTTAAGACCTTGCTGAGATCGTGTGAATAGGAGCAGCATTTCAGAAATTTGTTATTGTCTTGGAAAATTCATGTGTGGACAAGCAAGAAACAAGCTACTGTTGCTCTGTCAACGGCTGAGGCCGAATATATATCTCAACTTCCTCTTATTCTCAATTGACTTGGTTTAAAATACATCTTGAACATTACAAATTGCAAGTCAATAGTATCCCTATGTTTTGTGACAACTTGAGTGCAATAAATTTTTTTTAAAAAAAATTCATGTTTTACACTCAAGAACTAAGTACATTAAAGTAAGATTTCATTCCATAAAAGAACATGTGCTAAAAGGAACAATTGACATTCAATTTGTAAAATTGAGAATTACTCTAGGAACTGTTCATTGTTGAGTTTTTCAATTAAATATGCTTAAAGATTTTTTTGGTTGTTTTTGTCTCTCAGGTTACAAGAAGATAAAATTGGGCAGATGATAACTCCCTCTAGGTTCCATGAAGTTCATACTATGTGTTGATAATTTAAATAAATTTAGATCTGAACTAAATCCTTGGTGGTCAAATGTGTTTACTTAAAATCACCACTAAGCCTAAGAGAAAGTTATTTTATTTCATGAAGTGGGTCCTATTGCTTGTTTTGATCATAAACACCAAAAAGGAGAGTATTTACATTCATCATTTTTCAAGTCAAATAAGTTTCAAATTCTTTTCAATTTTTATTTGATTTATCATTTTTAAAAACTGCCTGTATTGTTTTTAAAATTCAAAATTCTTTGAATCTTGTTTTATTAAATTGGTTTGTATTTTCAAAGGATTTTTGAACATTTAAAGCAGTTATTACGATAACTTCTCATCTTTTCTACTACTCCCATTTTTTCTTACATATAGAATATTTTTAACTTGCATTTTTGAGTATTTTTGGTATCAATCTGAGTAATGAAACCCAAGACAGAATTTTATATCTTAAGGGTAGTGGTGCTATAAAGTAATCTAAGAAAAATGGCACAAAGGCAGCCAAGGACACATTTTTGAAAGAAGAAGAAGATCCTCTTACAACCGAAGATGAGGGATCTGATGTCTAACCCAATCTGATGCAGCTGATTTCTTATAATTTGTTTTTTTTATACACTTTACAACTTCTGTTGACATTAACACTCATACCTGTTTTGCACTTGTGGATTGCATATTGAACTATTTTTGTGTGCAGGATTACTATTCTCGATAACAACAGGGGGAGTGATGAGCGGATAATTTATACCCTTTTTGGCATTATTTTTATATAATTTTTAGTATGTTGTAATTAATTTTTATTATATTTTATTAATTTTTATGCAAAAATTACATTTCTGGACTTTACTATGAGTTTGTGTGTTTTTCTATGATTTTAGGTCTTTTCTGGCTGAAATTGAGGGACCTGAGCAAAAATCTTATTCAGAGGCTGAAAAAGGACTGCAGATGTTGTTGGATTCTGACCTCCCTGCACTCGAAGTGGATTTTCTGGAGCTACCAAAGCCCAATTGGCGCGCTCTCAATTACGTTGGAAAGTAGACATCCTGGACTTTCTAGCAATATATAATAGTTCATACTTTGCTCGATATTTGATGGCCCAAATTGGCGTTCAAAGTCAGCCTAAAATTTCTGGCGTAAAACGCCCAAACTAGCACCAGAATTGGAGTTAAACGCCCAAACTAGCACCAAAGCTGGCGTTTAACTCCAGGAACAGCCTAAGCACGAAAACGCTTCAATGCTCAGCCCAAGCACACATCAAGTGGGCCCTGGAAGTAGATTTCTGCACCATCTGCACTTAGTTACTCATTTTCTGTAAACCTAAGTTACTAGTCTAGTATAAAAACTACTTTTAGAGATTCATTTTGTACCTTATGACATTTTTACACTTCATTTTGTATTTCTGACAGCATGAGTCTCTAAACCCCATGGTTGGGGGTGAGGAGCTCTGCTGTGTTTCAATGGATTAATGCAATTACTACTGTTTTCTATTCAATCACGCTTGATTCTATTCTAAGATACTCATTCGTACTTCAATCTGGAGAAGATGATGATTCGTGACACTCATCATTATTCTCAATGCTATAAACGCGTGCCTGACAACCACTCCCATTCTATCTGAGCTCAACGTAGTCATTGGGCGACAGCTTGAGTGTGTATCTCTTGGGTCCCTGATCCATAAGATCAGAACCTTTGTGGTATAAGCTAGAACCAATTGGCAGCATTCCTGGGATCCAAAAAGTCTAAACCTTATCTGTGGTATTCCGAGTAGGATCCGGGAAGGGATGACTATGACAGCTTCAAACCTGCGAATGTTGGGCGCAGTGACAGTGTGCAAAAGGACAAGGGTCCTATTCCGACGCTAGTGGGAACCGACAGATGATTAGCCGTGTGGTGACAGCACATATGGATTTGTTTTCATCCGAGAAGATCATATAGCCTGCCATGGAAGGAAGCCATGCGTGTTTGGAGAAGAAGACAGTAGGAAAGCAGAGATTAAGATGACAGAGCATCTCCAGAACCTCAACCTACTTCTCATTACTGAATCACAAGTACTGTTTATTTCATGTTATTTATTTTCATAAATATAACCACTATTATCATTAATCTCCTGACTGAGATTTACAAAATAACCATAGCTTGCTTCAAGCCGACAATCTCTGTGGGATCGACCCTTACTCACGTAAGGTATTACTCGGACGACCCAATGCACTTGCTGGTTAGTTGTGCGGAGTTGTGAAAACTGTAATCATAATTTCGTGCACCAAGTTTTTGGCACCGTTGGCGGGGATTGTTCGAGTTTGGACAACTGACGGTTTATTTTGTTGCTTAGATTAGGAAAAAAATTTTCTTTTTAGTTTAGAGTCACTAAAATTGCGTATTCTATTATTGTTTTTGGTTAAAATTTTAAAATCCTTATTTTCTTTTTTAAAAATTTTTCGAAAATTTCTTATAAACTAATAATTGAGTTTTTCTGTTTGAGTTTAGTTTCATGCTTTAAGTTTGGTGTCGATTGCATGTTCTAATTTCTCTTTAATTTTTGAAAATATATGCATTGTGTTCTTCATTGATCTTCAAGATGTTCTTGTTTATTTTTCTTGTTTGATCTCTAGTTTTTCTTGTTTTGTGTTTTTCCTTGTTTTTCTTGTGCATTTTCGAATTATTAGTGTCCAAATTTTAAAAATATTTAAGTTTGGTGTCCTTTGTGTTTTTATTTTCTTAAAGATTTCTAAAATTTGTCCTCAGTGTTCATCTTGATCTTCAAAGCTTTCTTGTTTATTTTCTTTGTTTTGATCTAAAAATTCTAAATTTGGTGTCATTTTATTGTTTTTCTCTTTCCTCATTAAATTAAAAAAAAAATATCTTTTCTCTTTATTTTAAGTTAATTTTTGAAATTTACATAAGAATTTCAAATTTTTATTTTAAAATTTCTATTTTATCTTATCTTAGTTTTAAAAATTTCAAAATTCAAATCTTTTTAAAAAAAAAATCATATCTTTTTCGAAATCTTATCTTATCTTATTTCAAATTTCAAATTTCAACTTCCAAAATTCAAAATTTAATTTTCAATTTTAAAATTTAAATTTCAAAACTTTTTAATTTAAATTCCTTATCTTCTCTTACCTAACTTATCTTATTGATGAGCGGATAATTTATACGCTTTTTGGCATTGTTTTTAGTATGTTTTTAGTAGGATCTAGTTACTTTTAGGGATGTTTTTATTAGTTTTTATGCTAAATTCACATTTCTGGACTTTACTATGAGTTTGTGTATTTTTCTGTGATTTCAGGTATTTTCTGGCTGAAATTGAGAGACCTGAGCAAAAATCAGATTCAGAGGTTGAAGAAGGACTGCAGATGCTGTTGGATTCTGACCTCCTTGCACTCAAAGTGGATTTTCTGGAGTTACAGAACTCCAAATGGTACGCTTCCAATTGCGTTGGAAAGTAGACATCCAGGGATTTCCATCAATATATAATAGTCCATACTTTGCCCGAGTTTAGATGACGCAAACTGGCGTTGAACGCCAGTTCCATGTTGCAGTCTAGCGTTCAGCGCCAGAAACAAGTTGCAAAGTGGAGTTCAACGCCAGAAACACGTTACAAACTGGCGTTCAACTCCATGAATGACCTCTCAACGTGTAAAATTCAAGCTCAGCCCAAGCACACACCAAGTGGGCCCCGGAAGTGGATTTCTGCGTCAATTACTTACTTCTGTAAACCCTAGTAGCTAGTCTAGTATAAATATCATCTTTAGTTTTATCTTCGGATCATCTTTGATTAGTTTTATGCTATCTTAGACTTTTGTGAGAGCTGGCCTCTCGGCCATGCCTGAACCTTCATCACTTATGTATTTTCAACGGTAGAGTTTCTACACTCCATAGATTAAGGTGTGGAGCTCTGCTGTTCCTCATGAATTAATACAAAGTACTACTGTTTTTCTATTCAATTCAAGCTTATTCCGCTTCTAAGATATCCATTCGCGCCCAAGAACATGATGAATGTGATGATTATGTGATGCTCATCATCATTCTCACTTATGAATGCGTGCCTGACAAACACTTCCGTTCTACATGCAAACAAGTTAGAATGAATATCTCTTGGATATCTAATACAGGGGACCGAGTCCGAGTTATTAGTATCTTCGTGATATAAGTTAGAACCCATGGATGGCCATTCTTGAGATCCGGAAAGTCTAAACCTTGTCTGTGGTATTCCGAATAGGATCTGGGAAGGGATGACTGTGACAAGCTTCAAACTCGCGAGTGCTGGGCGTGGTGACAGACGCAAAAGGATCAATGGATCCTATTGCAGTATGATCGAGAACCGACAGATGATTAGCCGTGTCGTGACAGAGCATTTGGACCTTTTTCACAGAGAGGATGGGATGTAGCCATTGACAACGGTGATGCCCTACATAAAGTTTGCCATGGAAAGGAGTAGGAAGAATTGGACGAAGACAGCAGGAAAGCAGAGGTTCAGAGGAACGAAAGCATCTCTATACGCTTATCTGAAATTCTCACCAATGAATTACATAAGTATCTCTATCTTTATTTTCTGTTTATTTATTATTATTATTCAAAAACTCCATAACCATTTAGTATCCGCCTGATGCGCATAAACTAGTTATGCTACGATTTAGGAAATTGCACGATCGGCAAAATTCCTTCCGGCAAGTGCACCGGTTATCGTCAAGTAAAAACTCACAATAGAGTGAGGTCGAATCCCACAAGGATTGGTTGAGTGAGCAATTCGGATTAGAAGTGTGTTCTAGTTGAGCGGAATCAAGATTGAGATGAGAATTGCGGAATGTAAAATTGGCGGGAAAAGTAAATGACAAGAAATTGAAATGGCGGAATCTTAAATTGCATGAATTAAAGAGCAGAAACTAAATTGCTAAAATTCAAACAAGTGAAATACTCTTGGTTAATGGAAGAGTATGGTTAGAGCAATTCAGGAATTAATTCAAACAGTTAGTGAGTCAGTGAGTTAGTTGCTTGAATTTAAAGGCATAAAGAAAGAAAGCATGTAACCGAGTGCAGAAATTAAAATTCCACAAGTAACTTGAACAGAATTAACAAAGCAAGAGAAATTGCTCAATCTAGTTAGCTTCCAATTGGAGAATTGTCAATCGAAAACCAATCCCCGGCAACGGCGCCATAAACTTGATGCGCATAAACTAGTTATGCTACGATTTAGGACATTGCACGATCGGCAAAATTCCTTCCGGCAAGTGCACCGATTATCGTCAAGTAAAAACTCACAATAGAGTGAGGTCGAATCCCACAAGGATTCTTATCTTTTCTAATCTCAAATCTTTTTAAATCTTTTTCTTTTTTTTATCATTTTCGAACTACTTGTGCTATTTTTATTTTGATTAAAAAATTTTAAGTTTGGTATTTCCTTGTTAAGAAAGTTTCAATCTTTAAAATTTTAAAGTCATATCTAAAATTTTTCAAATCTTTTTAATTAATTAGTCAATTCAGTATTCGAAATTTTTTTTATTTATTTATTTTCCTTTTTTTTTAGTTTTCGGAATTTTTTTTAGTTTTCGAAAATTATATTCTATTTTCCAATTATTTTATTTTATTTTATCTTATTTTCTTTTTAATTTGGTTATCTTTAATTAAATAAAATAAAAACAAAAAATTTTTATTTTACAATCCACATCATCTCTCTTTCTCCATCATGGACTTAAGTGGAAATGAACAGTCCAGAAGGACTCTGGGGTCATATGCTAACCCCATTACTGCTGTATATGAGAGTAGTGTCTGTATACCTCCCATCAGAGCAAGCAGTTTTGAGCTAAATCCTCAGCTCATTATCATGGTGCAGCAAAATTTCCAGTATTCCGGTCTTCCACAGGAAGAACCTACTAAGTTTCTGGCACAGTTTTTACAAATTACTGACACAGTACGTGATAAAGAAGTGGATCAGGATGTCTATAGGTTATTACTGTTTCCATTTGCTGTAAAAGATCAAGCTAAGAGGTAGTTAAATAACCAACCCACAGCAAGCATAAGAACATGGAAACAGTTATCAGACAAATTCCTGAATCAATATTACCCTCCAAAAAGGATGACACAGCTAAGGCTGGACATCCAAGGCTTCAAACAAGAGGATCATGAATCTCTTTATAATGCCTGGGAGAGGTACAGAGGGATACTAAGGAAATGCCCCTCTGAAATATTTTTAGAGTGGGTACAGTTAGACATCTTCTACTACGGACTTACAGAAAAGGCCCAGATATCTCTAGATCACTCAGCTGGTGGATTTATACATATGAGAAAGACAATTGAAGAGGCTCAAGAGCTCATTGATACAGTTGCTAGAAATCAGCATCTGTACTTGAGTAGTGAGTCCTCCCTAAAAGAAGAGGCTAAGGCAGTATCCACTGAACTTAGTCCTCAAGAACAAGTTGCTGAACTCAATCAGCAATTGCTTACTATAACAAAACAGTTCGCAGAATTCAAAAAAATGCTCCAAGACACTAAAAATGCTAACCAAAATATGGAAGCACAATTGGATCAGACAAGACAGCAGCTATCTAAACAGATAACAGAAGAATACCACGCTGTTAAATTAAGGAGTGGGAAAACACTAAACGTATCAATCCAAGGTAGCAGGAAGCCAAGAAAGGAACAACTGACAAAGGATAACCAAACCACTACCCAAAATCCCTCTGAGGACAGTAAGAACCCAGAGAGGAATGATTCTGGCGTTCAAACGCTAGAAAAGGGTGGAAAAGTGGCGTTAAACGCCTAAGGGACAGCCAATTCTGGCATCCAAACGCCAGAAAAGGGTGGCAATCTAACGTTAAACACTCATGCAGCCCCAAATTCTGGCGTTCAAATACCACTAAGGGATCAGACACCTGCAAGTGCTGATAACCACCCCCTTAAGCAGGCTTCTCCAACCACTTCTGTAGGAAATAAACCTGCACCAACTAAGGTTGAAGAATACAAAGCCAAGATGCCTTATCCTCAGAAACTCCGCCAAGCAGAACAGGATAAACAATTTGCCCGCTTTGCAGACTATCTCAGGACTCTTGAAATAAAGATTCCGTTTGCAGAGGCACTTGAGCAAATACCCTCTTATGCTAAGTTCATGAAAGAGATCTTAAGCCACAAGAAGGATTAGAGAGAAACTGAAAAAGTTTTTCTCACTGAAGAATGCAGTGCAGTCATTCTAAAAAGCTTACCAAAAAAGCTTAAAGATCCCAGAAGCTTTATGATACCATGCACATTAGAGGGTGCTTGTACCAAGATAGCTCTGTGTGACCTTGGGGCAAGTATCAACCTAATACCTGCATCCACTATCAAAAATCTTGGTTTGACTGATGAAGTTAAACCAATCCGGATATGCCTCCAACTTGCTGATGGCTCCATTAAAATCCCATCAGGCATAATTGAGGACATGATCGTCAAGGTTGGGCCATTGTCTTTTCTACTAACTTTGTAGTACTGGAAATGGAGGAGCACAAAAGTACAACTCTCATTCTAGGAAGACCTTTCCTAGCAACTGGACAAACCCTCATTGACGTCCAAAGAGGAGAGATAACCCTGAGAGTCAATGAGGATGAGTTTAAGTTGAATGCTGTCAAAGCTATGTAGCATCCAGACACACCAAAAGACTGTCTGAGCACAGATGTTATTGACTCCTTAGTGGAAGAGGTCAATATGACTGAGAGTCTTGAATCAGAGCTAGAGGACATTTTTAAGGATGTTCAGCCTGATCTGGAGGAAGCAGAGAGAACGGAAGAACCTCTGAAAATGCCTCAGGAAGAGAATAAACCTCCTAAACCCGAGCTCAAACCACTACCACCATCCCTGAAATATGCATTTCTGGAAGAAGGTGACACTTTTCCGGTGATCATAAGCTCTGCTTTAAATCCACAGGAAGAGAAAGCACTAATTCAGGTGCTAAGGACACACAAGACAGCTCTTGGGTGGTCCATAAGTGATCTTAAGGGCATTACCCAGCAAGATGCATGCACAAGATCCTATTGGAGGATGATGCTAAGCCAGTGGTTCAACCACAGAGGCGGCTAAATCCAGCCATGAAGGAGGTGGTACAGAAAGAGGTCACTAAGTTACTGGAGGCTGGGATTATTTATCCTATCTCTGATAGCCCCTGGGTAAGCCCTGTCCAAGTTGTCCCCAAGAAGGGAGGCATGACAGTGGTTCAAAATGAAAAGAATGAACTGGTTCCTACAAGAACAGTTACAGGGTGGCGTATGTGTATTGACTACAGAAGGCTCAATACAGCCACCAGGAAGGATCATTTTCCTTTACCATTCATAGACCAGATGCTAGAAAGACTAGCAGGTCATGAATACTACTGCTTTTTGGATGGCTATTCAGGTTACAACCAAATTACAGTTGATCCTCAAGACCGAGAAAAAATAGCATTCACATGTCCATCTGGGGTATTTGCCTACAGAAGGATGCCTTTTGGTCTGTGCAATGCACCTGCAACCTTTCAGAGGTGCATGCTCTCTATTTTTTCTGATATGGTAGAGAAATTTCTGGAAGTCTTCATGGATGACTTCTCAGTATTTGGAGACTCATTCAGCTCCTTTCTTGACCATCTAGCACTTGTTCTAAAAAGGTGCCAAGAGACTAACCTAGTTTTAAACTGGGAAAAATGTCACTTTATGGTGACTGAAGGGATTGTCCTTGGGCACAAAATTTTGAACAAGGGAATAGAGGTAGATCAAGCTAAGGTAGAGGTAATTGAAAAATTACCACCACCTACTAATGTTAAGCCAATTAGAAGCTTTCTGGGGCATGCAGGATTCTATAGGAGGTTTATAAAGGATTTTTCAAAAATTGCAAAACCTCTGAGCAATCTGCTAGCTGCTGACATGCCATTTGTCTTTGACACAGAGTGTCTGCAAGCGTTTGAAACTCTGAAAGCTAAGCTGGTCACAGCACCAGTCATCTCTGCACCAGACTGGACATTACCATTCGAACTAATGTGTGATGCCAGTGACCATGCCATTGGCGCAATGTTGGGACAAAGGCATAACAAGCTTCTGCACGTCATTTACTATGCTAGCCGTATTTTGAATGATGCACAGAAGAATTGCACAACCTCAGAAAAGGAGTTGCTTGCAGTGGTTTATGCCATTGACAAGTTCAGATCTTATTTAGTGGGATCAAAAGTGATTGTGTACACTGACCATGCTGCTCTAAAATATCTCCTCACAAAGCAGGATTCAAAACCCAGGCTCATAAGATGGGTGTTGCTTCTGCAAGAGTTTGATATAGAAATAAGAGACAGAAAGGGGACAGAGAACCAAGTAGCTGATCACCTGTCCCGGATAGAACCAGTAGCAGGAGCGTCCCTCCCTTCTACTGAGATCTCTGAAACCTTTCCGGATGAGCAACTCTTTGCTATTCAGGAAGCACCATGGTTTGCAGACATTACAAACTATAAAGCTGTGATATTCATACCCAAGGAGTACACTAAGAAGCAAACGAAAAAATTGATTTCTGATGCAAAGTACTACTTGTGGGATGAACCATATCTCTTTAAAAGGTGTGCAGACGGAATAATCCGTAGATGCGTGCCTAGAGAAGAGGCACAGAAGATCCTATGGCACTGCCATGGATCACAGTATGGAGGACATTTTGGAGGTGAGCGAACAGCCACTAAGGTTCTCCAATGTGGCTTCTACTGTCCCACTCTCTATAGAGACTCCCGAGAGTTTGTATGTAACTGTGACAGTTGCCAGAGAGCTGGTAATTTGCCTCATGGTTATGCCATGCCTCAACAAGGGATCTTAGAGATTGAGTTATTTGATGTATGGGGTATTGACTTCATGGGGCCTTTCCCACCATCATACTCAAACACTTATATTCTGGTGGCAGTAGACTATGTATCTAAATGGGTGGAGGCAATTACAACACCCACTAATGATACTAAGACAGTGATGAAATTCCTCCAGAAGCATATCTTCAGCAGGTTCGGTGTCCCTAGGATACTGATCAGTGATGGAGGCACTCATTTCTACAATAAACAGCTTGACTCTGCTCTGGTCTGGTATGAAATTAACCATAAAGTGGCAACTCCATATCATCCACAGACAAATGGGTAGGCTGAAGTCTCAAATAGAGAACTAAAATGAATCATGGAGCGAACTGTAAGTACCCGTAGAAAGGATTGGGCAAGAGGTTTGGATGATGCTCTGTGGCATACAGAACAGCATTCAAAACTCCTATAGGAATCTCTCCATATCAGTTGGTGTTTGGAAAAACCTATCATCTGCCAGTAGAACTGGAACACAAGGCCTACTGGGCAACCATGTTCCTAAACCTTGATGCTAAGGTAGCTGGAGAGAAAAGATTACTCCAGCTGAATGAGCTAGAAGAGTTCAGACTCAATGCTTTCGAAAATGCTAAGATTTATAAAGAGAAAGCAAAAAGATGGCATGACAAAAGGCTGTCATCCAGAGTCTTTGAGCCAGGACAGAAGGTCTTGCTGTTTAACTCCAGCAGATTGTTCCCTGGGAAATTGAAATCCCGGTGGAGGGGACCATATGTGATTACAAGTGTGTCACCATATGGGTATGTAGAGCTTCAGGATAGTGATTCTGACAAAAAGTTTATTATTAATGGACAGAGAGTCAAATATTATCTTGAGGGCAATGTTGAGCAAGAGTGCTCAAAACTGAGACTAAATTAATAGCTCAGTAAAAGTCCAGCTAAAGATAGTAAAGAAGCGCTTATTGGGAGGCAACCCAATCTTATTTATCTATGTTAATTACTTTTTTATTTCTTTTTCCATTGTTATTTTATATTTTTTTTAGGTTGATGATTATGTGGAGTCATAAAAACAGCTGCAGAATTAAAGCGGAATCAAAAACAGCATCAAAAATAGCACACCCTGAAGGACAAGCTTACTGGCGTTTAAACGCCAGTAAGGATAGCAGAATGGACGTTTAACGCCCAGTCTGACAGCATTCTAGGCGTTAAACGCCAGAATTGGCAGATAGACTGGCGTTTAATGCCGTAAAGGGGTGTCTGGTGGGCGTTAAATGCCAGAAATGGTAGCATTTTGGGCGTTTAACGCTAGGATGACACAAGGGAGGACGAGCAAAGCTTTTAAGTTTGGTGTGGAAAAGCTCAGCTTCTTGCTTTCCATAACCATTAATGACACCTAAGACCAGAGAAACCTTTAGGAAGAGAAGCAACAAAGGCAAGGAAGAGACATAGAGGAGCCCAAGCACTCCATAAGATCTTCAAGAGGAAGAACTAGCCGCCATCACTAAGGTGGACCCGTTCTTTAACTTCCTTGTTCTTATTTTCCTGTTTTTCAAATTCTATGCTTTATGTTTTGTCTATGTTTGTGTCATTATTACATGATCATTAGTGTCTAGTGTCTATGCCTTAAAGATATGAATGTCCTATGAATCCTTCACCTTTCTTAAATGAAAAATGTTTTTAATTGCAAAAGAACAAGAAATACATGATTTCAAATGCTATCTTGAAATTAGTTAAATTATTTTGATGTGGTGGCAATACCTTTTATTTTCTGAATGAATGCTTGAACAGTGCATATTTTTGAATTTGTTGTTTATGAATGTTAACATTGTTGGCTCTTGAAAGAATAATGAAAATGGAGAAATGTTATTGATAATCTGAAAAATCATAAAATTGATTCTTGAAGCAAGAAAAAGCAGTGAATACAAAGCTTGCGAAAAAAATGGCAAAAAAAAAAAGAGAGAAAGAAAAAGCAAGCAGAAAAAGCCAATAGCCCTTTAAACCAAAAGGCAAGGGTAAAAGAGGATCCAAGGTTTTGAGCATTAATGGATAGGAGGGCCCAAAGGAATAAAATCCTGGCCTAAGCGGCTAAATCAAGCTGTCCGTAACCATGTGCTTGTGGCGTGAAGGTGTCAAGTGAAAAGCTTGAGACTGAGCGGTTAAAGTCGTGGTCCAAAGCAAAAAGAGTGTGCTTAAGAGCTCTGGACACCTCTAACTGGG
>NC_029787.2:113515758-113520552 GCF_000816755.2 Arachis ipaensis
ATTCAGAGGCTGAAAAAGGACTGCAGATGCTGTTGGATTCTGACCTCCCTGCACTCGAAGTGGATTTTCTGGAGCTACAGAAGCCCAATTGGTGCGCTCTCAATTGCGTTGGAAAGTAGACATTCTGGGCTTTCCAGCAATATATAATAGTTCATACTTTGCTCGAGATTTGATAGCCCAAACCGGCATTCAAAGTCAACCTAAAATTTCTGGCGTAAAACGCCCAAACTGGCACCAAAGCTGGCGTTTAACTCCAGGAACAGCCTAAGCACGAAAAAGCTTCAATGCTCAGCCCAAGCACACACCAAGTGGGCCCCGGAAGTGGATTTCTGCACCATCTGCACTTAGTTACTCATTTTCTGTAAACCTAAGTTACTAGTCTAGTATAAAAACTACTTTTAGAGATTCATTTTGTACCTTATGACATTTTTACACTTCATATTGTATTTTTGACGGCATGAGTCTCTAAACCCCATGGTTAGGGGTGAGGAGCTCTACTGTGTTTCAATGGATTAATGCAATTACTACTGTTTTCTATTCAATCACGCTTGATTATATTCCAAGATACTTATTCGTACTTCAATCTGGAGAAGATGATGATTCGTGACACTCATCATTATTCTCAATGCTATGAACGCGTGCCTGACAACCACTCCCGTTCTATCTTAGCTCAACGTAGTCATTGGGTGACAGCTTGAGTGTGTATCTCTTGGGTCCCTGATCCATAAGATCAGAACCTTCGTGGTATAGGCTAGAACCAATTGGCAGCATTCCTGGGATCCAAAAAGTCTAAACCTTGTCTGTGGTATTCCGAGTAGGATCCGAAAAGGGATGACTGTGACAAGTTTCAAACCTGCGAATGTTGGGCGCAGTGACAGTGTGCAAAAGGACAAGGGTCCTATTCTGACGCTAGTGGGAACCGACAGATGATTAACCGTGCGGTGACAGCGCATATGAATTTGTTTTCATCCGAGAGGATCATACAGCCTGCCATGGAAGGAAGCCATGCGTGTTTGGAGAAGAAGACAGTAGGAAAGCAGAGATTCAGATGACAGAGCATCTTCGGAACCTCAACCTGCTTCTCATTACTGAATCACAAGTACTGTTTATTTCATGTTATTTATTTTCATAAATATAACCACTATTATCATTAATCTCCTGACTGAGATTTACAAAATAACCATAGCTTGCTTCAAGCCGACAATCTCTGTGGGATCGACCCTTACTCACGTAAGGTATTACTTGGACGACCCAGTGCACTTGCTGGTTAGTTGTGCGGAGTTGTGAAAACTGTAATCACAATTTCGTGCACCAGGGAGTAAGCATTGTGTGAAAATAAATTGAACCAGTTATAGTGAAACAAGTTGAACTTATGATGCTTGAGACTGGTTGCATTTTTTTTTTACACTATTATTTCACGCAGCTATGTGTATGCATATTGGTCTGATTGTGAATATTGATTATACTTATTATAGTTTTTGTTTTGTTTTGGTATCTGGTTTTTTTTTCTAAGGCTGCTCTATGATGTTGCTGCTAAAAGACTGTTTCTGAAACATTAGTTTATCATTATTTTTGTTCTATTTTTTTAGTTGTTGAACTATGTTGGGTGACTATAAATTAATCTTTACACTTTTACCTGTTCTACATTTTTTTTTGCATACATGGTGAACTGTTTTTCCATGCAGGGGGAGAAAGAAAAATGAATTGAAAGGCTGTTGTTTGTTTTTATCTATGATAATGTTTGAAACTGTTGTTGCTGCTGTTTGTTTTTATCTATGATGATGTTTGGAGCTGCTATTTATTATTTGAATTTGTATTTAAAAATCTGCAGTTTCATCTGGTTGTGAATATTGTTTATAGCTTAGCATCTGAGTATGTGAATAAATAGTATTTAATTAATGTTTGGTTTAGCTCTAATTCATGCTTGTTTCAAGGTTGGATGATGGTTTTTGTGATTTGATAAGAGGCTTGTAAAACTTTGACATATGATGTGTCCCTCCTTGATGACAAAAGGGGGAGAAAAATGAAAGAAGGGCTGAATTGCTGAATTGAAATTGTTTCTTTGATGCCCTGTTTGAACATGAGCACTTTGTTTAATAATTATGCTCTGCTTTGTGCTCCGTTTTGGCTCATTGTTTTGAGCACTTTGTGTTATAGAATTTTAACTTGAGCTCTAATTATATTTTGAAAAATTTATTTACTCAAATATACATATATGTACTGTTTGGATCATGTTGTGAAAATAATGGCTCAGTCTTAAAGGTTCCATGTTTTGAAATCTTTATCTTCTTGGAACTCTTTAGAGCTTGTATACAGGTGATGGCTTTCTTGAATATTTTGTTAATCAAGCACACATTAAGGGGGAGCACATTGAACAAAAGAAAGGGGGAGATTTTGGCAAATCTTCAAAGGAAAGTTATCAATCGTAACTCTTTCAATTCAGTTTAATAATGTTTGTCATCAAGGAGGAGATTGTTGAGTTTGGAAATAAATATTAAATATGATGATCAAACATTATTAAAATGTTAGTTAAATATTTATTAAAATACTACAAATTGTTTGTTTGATGAATTTGGTTAAGTGTGTAGGCAAGTAATTTAATTCCATATTGGGTCAAAAGGCAATATGAGCCCAACTTGTTATTAATCAAGTCATGTGCAAAATTAATATAAGTGGGTGTGCTTTGAAATAAAAGAAAACTAAATTGGCCCAAATGGATCATTGAAGAAAATTCAGCTTTGGGCAAAATTAATTCAAATATTAGTGGCTGAATATTAAAAAAGAAAGAAATCCAAAGTTGGCCCAAAAAACTAATAAAAAATCCAAATAAACTCTTCTCTTGGTCCAACATCATTATTGATCCAAACTAGAAGTAGAAAGAAGTGGATTAAGACATGCTTCGGTTACCTACTGGAATCCAAATTTCAATTTCAATTAATTATATTCTTTGGTAACCGAAACTCTCATGGTTAATGGACTTCATATTGCAATTCAATTAAGCTCATACTTAAGTAACTAAAAGCCATACGTGGCTCCATGTATTGGTAACAGGAAGTGAAAATTAAATTTGATTTAATTATATTAAATGCTTTACATGTTACTTTATGTATAGAGGAATGGAAGTGAGATTTCAATTGAGTTTAATGTGCATTGATGACTTCCAATAAAAGCTATTCTCTCTTCTCTCTCATCTCTCTCTTTGCATCCAGTCATATCATCTGTGAGAGAAGAAGAAAGAAGGTAGAAGTTATCAGAAGAAAAGTGAAGTTACAAGAAAAGCCTATGAAGAAAAAGGCTGGGGTGAAGATGGCCTTTGAGAAAAGAAGATCCAAGGCATGGCATCACTGAGATCTTTTCCACTTAAGGCAAGATGTGGAGAAGAAGCTTCAAGATCTCCATGCCTAAAGTAGAAGCCATCCGATTCGGTCAGAGAAGAAGATCTCTGAAGTGAAGCTCGTTTTCACTTTTGTTCTTCCATCACAGAAGGTAGCTACTATAGCTACGTGGAGGTAGAAGCAAAAATGAAACAGAAGGAGCTGTCAAGGATCAAGAGTTTATCAAGGGTCAGAAATCCTTCTTGGGGACCAAGTCAAGATGGAATGCTCATATTGATGAAGTTTGATGAGAAGGGATGAAGAGAGAGGTAATTGCATGTTGATTTTGGTGTTGAAGAAGAAGAAGTTGCCTCGGTTGAACCGTTTCAACCTTAGAAGCTTCCCCTTCTATAATAAGGGTGAACGGCCAAGGCTTGAGACAAGGAGTGAGAGCACACGTTTGAGTTCCCATAGCTCTTTGAGCTGTTTATTCTTCTCCTTCATGGCTTTCATTGAATATTTCTTTTTCTCAGTGAGTCTGTCTGTGTTTCATTGGTAAAAGACAAAATGTGAGGTTTTGTAAGAAAAAGCCAATGAATAAAAAAAGACAAAGAGTTAAAGAAAAAACCATTATTATCTCAGAAATTCTTTGTATGTATTTCTGTTTTGTTGTCATGATCCTGAGAGGATTCCCTTACAAGTTGGGTTAACACTTTATGGTTGAAAGCTAGATTGAGGTCTAGTCAAGTTCAAGTTGGGGTAGAATCTAGACTTGTTCCCTTGCAAGTTGGGTTAGCACTTTGCGGTTGAAAGCTAAATTGAGGTCTAGTCAAGTTCAGGTTGAGGTAGAATCTAGACTTATTCCCTTACAAGTTATGTTAGCACTTAGGAGTTGAAAGCTTGGTAGGTGACCAAGTCAAGTTCAGGATTGGGGATAGATTCTAGACTTGTCTCGGATAGGAAGGGTAGTTCCTAGGGAGAATTGATGTTTATAATCTGTATGATTATAGTGAAATTCTGTCACTGTTGTGATGAAGACTGAATGTAGGCTTCAGTCACTGTTGTGATGAAGACTGAATGTAGGCTTCATTGCACTTAGCAGCTGAACCAGGATACTTCTTAGTGTGATCCTCTCTTTCTCTTCTACTCCATTTTAGTTTCTGTTGCGTAGGAGATAAAATCAAAAAATATCTCTTGATTAATTATGAGACAAAAAATAAAAAATCTCCTAAAACTATTTTAAAAGACAAAAAGTAATACTCAATAAAAAAGGATTAAAATTCAATCCCTCTTCTCTCAACCACTGATTAGCATCAACTTCAAATAAAAATAATTAACTACTTTCTTCCCTTCATCGAAACTTTCAAATTATATGAACTCACGTTATTAGCAAAAGTTCTTTTGATAATTTAATATTAATTAATAATAACGTATCATACTATCATTGTAAAATATAAACTAATTTAAAAAACTTAAATTA
>NC_029787.2:113521322-113521964 GCF_000816755.2 Arachis ipaensis
TAATTCTCTATTTCTGTGCACGGAGCTATATGATCGACCAATCTTTATTGGACACTAAGGATATAAACTACTCAGTGTGTACGAAATTGAGTCTCGCGTTGGCAGCCTAACTTAGACCACTACTTCCAGGACCAAATCGTCTTCCCCCACTTATAAACCAAATCATATTTTCAACATAGTCGCTTTCTCGAGTCAAATCATGATTTAATTGTTACAAAACCAACACTATTCTCATCAAATTTTTGAAATAAAATAAAATAAAATTGAAAGCATCCATGAAAAAACAACGAATAATCCAGCGACGCCATAAAAATTAGAGAAGACCAAAACCCAAAATTTCATCCCATGTTGACAAATATTTACAAAGACTACATTGAAGATCTCTCGTCAGCAGCAACAATACTTAACTGGAGAGAGTCATATTATTATTTGATATACGTTCTAGAAAGGTGCAGATGCTATGTCCCTGAAAGCATCATGTGCAGCAGGGTCATCGTCTCTCATATTTTGTAATTCTTGCGCAGGATCAATATCCATCCCTGTATCATATCCCATACGGCAAGCTGCACTAACCACCGGCTGTAAACCCTGCACATGCCATAAATACAGAATTAAACTACTGCTCGGCCAAAAAATTAGACA
>NC_029787.2:113522128-113525104 GCF_000816755.2 Arachis ipaensis
AAATATTCACTATCTAAAATTAAAACTATTAGCTATAAAATTATACATCCAGAT
Source organism: Arachis ipaensis (assembly GCF_000816755.2). NCBI lineage: Eukaryota > Viridiplantae > Streptophyta > Magnoliopsida > Fabales > Fabaceae > Arachis > Arachis ipaensis. Next base: position 113,522,183 of record NC_029787.2, read on the forward strand.
AATTATCTTCTTAAAAATTATTTTTTTAATTATCTAACACCTAAATAAAAAAATTCAGCAGTCGTACGTTCATATTCCCTTTTGAGTAACGGTACCCAATATACATATATAGAGAGTCATACAAGGAGAAGATATGATGGATTAAATTTTTTAAAATATGTTAAAATATATTCGACAATTAAAATATGGATATAGTGCAAGTTCTCATGCATGGGAACTCCATTATCTGATCCACCCTAGCCGTGTGCATGCCTCCAGTACGTAATACAGAGATATAAAGATTACTATTACTCTAAAACTATACCAATATTTTTCAATAATTTTACATTTTAAATAAATAAATGATTTAAAATCTAAATTTTATGAAAAAAAGCATACATTATCTAAAATTTAATAAAAATACAATATTTTATAATCCAATTAAATAGATAAAAAAAAAAACTTAAAATGTGTATACTTATACTTATTATGTAATAATGTAAAAAAAAAAAAAACTAAAAATAATACATAACTAATACTTTTATTATTTTTGCCTATTATTTTGCCAGCATTTATAAAAAGGGTTAACCACCCTTAACATTTTTTCGAAAATAATAATATATCCTCTAATTTTTTAGCAATTGCCTTATTTGAAATGACAAGTTATTTTGTTTTAAAATATATAAAACCACCAAAAAGATAAATTCACAATTCTGTAAGACTAATATTTTGGTTTATTCTTAGAGTAACTGCCCAATATATCCATAATATTACCAACAGCGAAATCTCTACAATGAAAGAAACTAGCGGAGAATAATTAATTAAGCAATTACCTCTGTGAAAATTCTGGAAGCTTCTTCTATAGGCTTTGTATTCAATATGTACATCGCTAAATTCTGTAAATTCCATAACAATATATAACATCCCATATTAGGCATATATAGTTGTGGATCGGAAGCTAAGAAATAAAATAATAATGAAATAAAAGAGAGATAATTAGAAAGCACTTCCTAACCCTTGCGGATTCAAGTTGGTCGATGCTGAGAGTTCTGGGTTCCCTTTCAATCGATGAACTCCGTTCAATGGATACCATCGGTGCCTCCATTATATATTCTCTTGTTTTAATTCTTTGTGTATGTCGAATTGAAACGCCAAATACTATTAACATGAATGATTAGAAGTCGGTCACCAAGCAACTATATCGATTGTGATTGAAAATATAAATCCGTTGTGTGAGAAAGAGTACAAGCAAATTGAAATGGAGTGGTTTATATATAGTTGTGGAGGAAGGGGGGACGAGAAGCACGGTGGTCTACAGTGGCGGCTAAGCATGAGAGGGTGGACCACGCAAGAGCAACGTGGCGAGGGAAGAGGGAAGGGGTGCACGTGGCGCACAAAAAGTGGGGTGTGTTGGGGACAGGTGTCGTGTGATGGAGACCATAGTACAAACAGAGAGAATTTACATAGAATAGGAGTGGGGAACGTGTTTTGTATGGTTCCTAAAAGGGGAAATTTGGGGGGCGAAATAGAGATTACGTGTTAGGAAGGCACCGCCAATGAGGTTTGGTGGACGTCATTGACTCAGTTATGGTCTTGTGGAACGTGGACGCTCGTTATGGAGGCGTATCATGCTTGATGGCGACGCTTAGATCTATATATCATATCAAGATCTGGATGCTTTCAAACCCATGTATATGATGTATCATATATGATTTTATTTTATTCTATTCATTCATATATTATATTCCCTTGTAACCAATAATTCTGTTGCATCTCATATCGCGTATGGCTCTCTCTATCTTTATATTTGCATACATCTCGCTCCCAAAGTTTCTTCTTTCTAGCGCTTTCAATCATGTAACTTCCTTACATTTTTTTTCCCCGTGGGTGAGTGACGCTGTGAGAGAAGGTTAATTCATGCATGATGGTCATGTATGTTATATGCCATGCACGTGGCATTTTCAGTTTGGGTTTGAGGCCTAAAGTAGTGCATAAAGTATAAACTACAAAGAACTTGGGTCTTGGGTGCTGTTTGAATTTGGGACAGCTTGGGCTTGTCACGATGAAGCCCGTCAAGTAAATAGGCCTAAAATGACCGACTTTCGAATCCATTATGAATGAACTAATATGCAGATAGTGTTTTGTGTCCTATTATCTAAGAGACTTATTCACTTACCTTAACACAAGCGGTCAAGTCCAAAGATAGTGTTTTGTGTTTACCCTAATCCGAAGTAAATATTTGCTTGAACATTGAACATTGGTTCACACGGGGAGTCAGTGAATTGTGAATTCCTTGCTTGAGCGTTGGCAGCGCCTTTTGATGGATACTTGACTTCACTTGTCGCATTGTTGCGAGTGAAGTACAATTATCAATTGGTTTCTGTTTCTAACTACCACTTTCACCTCAAAAATGAAAAGGCCATCCGACCGCAAGAAAACAAATAGGCAACTCATGACACCAAAAAATAGGCATCATCTCTCGTGACACTAGGCTGTCAGCTCAGCTCCTCTCCCATTTGCATTTTCACTATAACTCGTACTCGCTCACTAACTCAGTGGCGCAACTGAGTCTGTGACTCGCCCGCCCCAAAATGGACTACTTGTCGTCCCGTAGAGACCGGAAGCTCGTTTCCCGGCGGCGGACGTGGTGCTGCTCATTTACCACCCCTCCGGCGAGCCCCGAAAACTCTTCATTCTCTCACACCAAATCGCCCCGCAACAAAACCGAAACGCTCTCATCATTATCGAAGCACACCACGCTCGCCTACCGCCCCAAATTGTCGTCCCGTAGAGACCGGAAGCTCGTTTCCCGGCGGCGGACGTGGTGCTGCTCATTTACCACCCCTCCGGCGAGCCCGGCGAGCCCCTCATTCTCTCACACCAAATCGCCCCGCAACAAAACCGAAACGCTCTCATCATTATCGAAGCACACCACGCTCGCCT
>NC_029787.2:113526488-113536291 GCF_000816755.2 Arachis ipaensis
CTCGGATTGACCCTCGCCGGATCCTCTCTCCCGGAAGGGTCTCTCCCATCGACTCCGATCCTGCCGTCACGATTGAGCCCGAACCTGGACTACGATCCGCAAGCTTCCGTGCTCCCACTGCGCCGAGTTTCCGGTCGTCGCCGCCGGAGATTTTGGGCTCAGGTTCCAGTTCCAGTTCTGTTGAAGGAGTCAACAAGAATGGCTTTGATGTGAGATTGACTTTGAGAGGGAAGAGAGGAAGTTGCATGGTTCTGGAGGTTGATTCGGGAGTTCTGAGCGCGAACTCGGAGGTTTTTGCGGATTTGGTTGGCGATTACAAGAAGGGTTTGTCGCTGAAGAATTCGAGTGAAGCACCCAAGATGTGTAGAATGGAGGTTCCTGCAGTTGAGAACTTAGGTGTTTTCAGAGACACCATCGAGCTTATGTTCGAAGATGACGATGATGTCACAAAGAAGCTCATCAAGGTTGGAGTCTATCGATCCATTGACATTTTGGAGGTTCGTTTTTGTGCCATTCAATTTCTTCTGTTTCGATATTCTCTTATGCCTTTGTCTATTGTTGCTTTGTTACGTGTTAGAAAAAACCATATACTCTACATACCTTGAAAAGGAATTAAGAACAAGGCATAAGAGTTAACACACAAAATTGAGTTTCTTCTGTCAAAACAAATTTCATATAGTTGAGACTTTAATGTTATGAGTTTTTATAGCCTTTGACATGATATTGAATAGGTTTCGGCAGGCATCATGTTCAACAAGGGGGTTTTGTCCTGTTTGAAATACCTTGAGGCTGTTCCTTGGACGGAGGAGGAAGAGGAGAAATTGAGAAGCCTCTTCACAAGATTTAAGTTTGATGATGCAACTGCAAGAGACATTCTAGCAAGACTGTACTTGCATGATTCAACGGATTCCCAATTCCTGCCAAATATAGCGCGGCAACTAGTTTGGTCTATCAGCACTTGTGAGGATGCCAATGCAAGAATTGAACTCAAGTCTCTGATGAAGGGTCTTCTGTGTAAAAGCTCGGTCTATGGGAAGAACCATCTTGACATCAGCAAGGAGGATCTCTATGCTGTTTGCCGCTCATGTCTGGCTTCACTTGTTAGCCTCTTTGAGGAGACGTCTGACACAATCCCTCCCAGAAGTTTCTTGGTAAAAAAAGATTCGAGCAAGACTTTGATTGAGCGAATCTCAAGACAAGTCGATAACATCAACTGGTTGCTAGAAATTATGCTTGATGGGCAAGTAGCAGATGACTTTGTGAATATATGGGCAGATCAGCAGCAACTTGTTGGAATGCATGAAAATGCATCCCCCATGATCAGATACGAACTCAGCCGAGTGTCGGCGATTCTGATTATTGCCATGGCTACAAGAAAACTACAATGCAGGTTGGAAGCGAGATCAGGACTTCTCCAATCATGGTTTAGGCCTATGCTGTTGGACTTTGGTTGGTTACAGAGATGCAGGAAAGGACTTGACATGAAGGCCATGGAGGAGGCTATGGGACAGACACTTCTTACGTTACCTTTGAAGCAACAACATGTGCTGTTTATGGTTTGGTTTAGGTATTTCTCAAGTCATGGCACTGAATGTCCAAATCTAAGCAAGGCATTCCAAATATGGTGGCGCAGATCATTTTTAAGAGGCTGTGAAACTTATGCCATTGAATCAAGATGAATGCATCGCCATTTGGCACCACTACATCATTTCCTACCGGAAGTAGAGTTGATATTTTATTTTCTCTCATATATTTCAAACTCAATAACATAGATAGTCGGCACCGGATTCGATAGTCCCAAAACATTTGGACCATTAAATGGTTTCAGAACAAAACATGTTTTTTAAGTTTTTTTTTAATAACTGCTAAATAGTCCTTTTTTTATTTTAATTACAAATTAACCTCATATATTTTATTTAATCATAAAAACTATTTTTTATTTTATAAATGATTATTTTATCATTAATCTATTATGTTTATTAACAATCAAAAACAAAAACAATAACGAATTAGATCTTCCATTGATCCTAATAAACTTTTTGGCCATTCCAATCGATTAAAAATCCGTGACATTCGTCCAGGACTGTGAAATCGTATTTCTTTAAAAATCAATCGATTGGATTATCAAAACAATCGATTGAATTTCAGGTTTCCCATAACTCAATCAATTGGACTACAGGTTGTTATCACAAAACAATCGATTGAAAATTGCAAGGCAGCATAGTTTTCGCAAAAATCAATCGATTGGTCATATTACCCAATCGATTGAACGATGACTAAAATGTGGGTTTTTTATAATTCAATCGATTGTTTATACTACCCAATCGATTGAATGCTTCAAAACAACCTGAGGTCTCACAATTCAATCGATTGGTTGTGTTAACCAATCGATTGAATTCATCAAAACAATATGGATTTGCCAAATTCAATCGATTGGTTGTGCTACCCAATCGATTGAAGTGTGTACTACGCCTATTTCAATTTTGTTATTGTTTTTATAAATTATTATCTTATTATTCATCTATCTTATCTTTAAAATTCTGTCTTCAATTTTTAAGGTTTTATTTTGATTTAGATATTCTTTCATATTCATTTGAAGAAATCTCATTTCTTCAAATTATAATTTACGCAAATCATAGTTCTAGATCTTGCAATTGCATATCTAAAACTTGATATTAATGGAAAGAATTGAGGCTAATCCTAATCCACTAAGAATTGCGTCCCGTCCGTTTTTTAGTTTTAGCTATATTCAGATCTTAGAACTGTGATGTCAATTTTGCATTCTTATAACATTGTCTTCTTGAGCTTATTCACTTGAGCATGTAAATGTGATTGATTGCATAAATGAATGGGACTCCAAACTTTCAGTCTTCTTTAGGGTAATTGGTTATGCATTCTCTCTTTTGGATAAATGATAATATATTCTACGTATTTGAATAGATTTGTGACTTTTGTGCCTAGGAATTGTAAGTGATGGGTAATCAATTTTATATGTCTTTTATGTACCATAGGTACCATTTACTGGATAGCACAACCAATCGATTGAATTCGACAAATCCATATTGTTTTGATGACTTCAATCGATTGGGTAATACAACCAATCTATTGAATTGTGAGACCTCAGGTTGTTTTAAAGCATTCAATCAATTGGGTAGTATAAGTAATCGATTGAATTATTAAAAACCCACATTTTAGTCATCGTGCAATCGATTGGGTAATATGACCAATCAATTGATTTTTGCGAAAACCATGCTGTCTTGCAATTTTCAATCGATTGTTTTGTGATAACAACCTGTAGTCCAATCAATTGAGTTATGGGAAACCTGAAATTCAGTCGATTGTTTTGATAATCCAATCGATTGATTTTCAAAGAAACACGATTTCACAGTCCTGGACGAACGTCACGGATCAAATATAATCTTTTAATTGATTGGAATAACCAAAAAGTTTATTACGATCAATGGAATATCTAATTCGTTATTGTTTTTGTTTTTGATTGTTAATAATCATAATAGATTAATAATAAAATAATAATTTATAAAATAAAAAATAGTTTTTATGATTAAATAAAATATATGAGGTTAATTTGTAATTAAAATTAGAAAATAACTATTTAACAATTATTAAAAAACTTAAAGAATATGTTTTGTTATGGGATTAATAATGATTAAAAAAATTTTAAAAACATATTTTGTTTTAAGACCATTTAATGGTCCAAACGTTCTGGAACCATCGAATCCTTTGCCTAGATAGTCTTAATTGGATCTTAACCGTAGTAGAACCTTTTGACTGATTGTGTTAGGAAATTCTTTTTATTATCCCTGATTATTATGTAAATGAATTTCCTATCAGATGGTCAATTATTTATTTGTTTACCTTCTATATTTGGTGAGAAGGAAAGGAAAACATTTATTTAGAAAAAATAAGTGACAATTGCTTAATACCAGCTAACGTTATCTAATTTATATCCATAGCTGTTAATTAAAAATTTATACGAGAAGTTTATCATTTAGTTGGAAGCACTTCAAATTAAACTTTAAAATGGTCTTTGAGATTGGTGTGATGCACTAAAATCATCTTTGATATTTCAATTGTACTAATTACATTTTTGAGATTGAGAAAAGTGCACCATATTAGTCTCTGGTCTATTTTCTATTAACGACGTGATGGCATGACTTGATGACGTGGATTGTAAGTGACACGTGTCACTCCATGATTTGGCCACATATAATGCTATGATGATGTGGTGATCAGTGACACGTAGCATGCTGATGTGGATGGTTGTGCCACGTGTCACAATATTATTTGGCCATTTGTGCCACGTGTTGCAACAATATTCGTCCACGTGTCGTCCATTATGTCATCATTGTAGATATACCAAATTAATCCCGCACTTTGCATTAAGTGACTCATTTTAGTCCCTGAAATTGAATGTCGTACAACCAAACTAGTCCTTTCACCCGTTTTTTCTCATTTAATTCCAGAAACTAATTTGATGCACGACATTCAATTCCAGGGACTAAAATGAGTCATTTAATGCAAAGTGAGAGACTAATTTGATGCATTTACAATGATGACATAATGAACGACACGTGAACGAATACCATTGCAACACGTGACACAAATGGACATGTGGCCAAGTAACATTGTGACACGTGGCACAACCATCCACATTAGCATGCCACGTGTCACTGGTCACCACATCATCATATCATTATATGTGGCCAAATCATGGAGTGACATGTGTCACTTAAAGTCCACGTCATCAAGCCATGTCATTATGTCATTAATGGAAAATAGGTCAGGGACTAATATAGTACACTTTTGTCAATCTTAGAGACGTAATTAGTGCAATTGGAATCTCAGAAACGATTTTAGTGCACGATGCCAATCTCAAGGACTATTTTAGAATTTAACTCGAAGTAATTTTATGAAAAAATTAAAAACAGTAAAAATAATAAAATCATATTTTATGCAAACCAAACGCCCTAACAAGTTAATCCAAGTGCTCCAAATCATCATCGTTTAATCCATTTGGGGCAAATTCATCCAATCCCATTCCATTTGAAGTATATTTGGAGACAGCAGGTCTCCCAAACATTCAAAAACTTACTCAAAAAAATTTTTTTTAAAAAAAACAAAAAACTCAACGCATTAAAGTAGAGTAACAAATTAACAATGCAAAAATATAAAATAGATAAAATAAACTAACTTTTAATCATTTTCGATAATGTTATTGTTACGTGAGTAACCTGAGATAGATAGATTAGGTTTAAAGGATTGTCTCAAGTATTAATGGGGAGGTAGGCTCCGACTTGTACATGTTCGGGAATCGTCGTCCGAGTTGTGTATTTTGGAGAATCGGGGGTGGTAGCTGGAAAAACACTCCGATGCTTAAGTTAGCAAAGGGGTAAGCAGGTTTAGAGAGTATCGAAACTTAGAGATACCTGAGGGATGTCAGAGTATTTATAGTGGTGATCTAATAACCACCGTTGGAGTAGTTCCACTTCTGAAGGTGGATAAACGTCCATTTATCTTAGGGTTGTTGAGATATTACTTCTAGAAGTGAGTTGAGAGATTTTAGGGGCAGTTACTTATTTGAATAAGTGTTATCTGCCAGCCTATCTCGAGTCCGACCTCTTTAGGGAGGAGTCTATATCGAGCCTGACTTCTTTTAGAAGAGGTCGGGTGGGTGGTAAAAGCCAATCTTTGGATTGGGCCTTTTTGGCTTATTTGGACATAGGCCATAGTGTTGGGTCAATGTATGAACAGTTATCAATAACCCAAAAGATCAAATATCACTCCATTATTTGTAATTTTTAATCGACCTGTTGACTACTTTCGTAATATCTGTTTCTTAATTCCTAAAGATTCTGTCATTTCGGTAGCATTTGTGTTTGAGGTACTGAGACAGAGACTAGGAGAGTGAGACTCAGTATCATGTTTGTTGGTTCAGAGAATGGTACTAAAATTTCTGTCTCTGTCCCTAAAATTTCAGTATTTCAGTACCTCCAAAAAGTAGAGACACAGGGGACTAAAATTTTTAGAGCTGGAGACTGAAACTTTAATAACATTTTATATCTAAAATATCCTCATTTTAATTAGTTAATTCCAATTTTACCCTTTGTACAATTATTCTTGTTTTAATTTCTGTCTCCCACTTTGCACCAAATAGAATATTGGAATTTATTTCAATCTATGTCTCTTAGTCTCTGTCTCTCAATCTCAGTCTTTCCGTCTCTGTCTCTCCACCAAACGCTACCTTCTTTTCCGTCAAGTGCTCTAAGGACCAGTTTGGCGGCACAGGATTCGGTGGTCCAGGAACCTTTGGACCACTTAGTGGTCCAAGTAAAAAACATGTTTTTGGAGTTTTTTTTATCAATTACTACGTAGTCCTTGAACTAATTTTAATTACAAATTAACCCCATATATTTTATTTAATTATAAAAATAATTTTTTATTTTATAAATTATTATTTTATCAATTATCTATTATATTTATTAACAATCAAATACAAAAATAACAACCAATTATATCCTCCATTCATCCTAATAATTCCAATTGATTAAAAAATTAACTTTGATCTCGTTACGTTCGTCCATGGCTTCCAAATCGTGTTTCCTTGAAATTCAATTGATTGGTTTACACTGTTTTTCAAAACAATCGATTAAAAGTTGTAAGGTAGAATGGTAAAAAGCTTAAACCAATCGATTGTTTATACTTTCCAATCGAATGAATGCTTCAAAACAATCGATTGTTGTTGTTACTCAATCGATTGAATTCACGAAAACAACATGAATTTGCCAAATACAATCGATTGGAAAGTGATGACATTGAAGTTTTAGCCAAATTCAATCGATTGGAAAGTGATGACATTGAAGTTTTAGCCAAATTCAATCGATTGGAAGGTGATGAAGCTGAATGTTTTGCCAATTTCAATCGATTGGTAATGGAATATCCATCTACTCAATCAATTGTTTTTTATTATACCAATAAGCTATTGAACCAACTTGGTTAAACTTGGTTACCAAAATAATTTCGTCATGTAGTATCACGGATTTAATTAATACTAATAGAAATATATTTCCTTCGTCCAAACTAGACCAAACTACAGGATCAATGATTTAAGTTAAGTGATAAAAATTGTTCTTATGTTAATACATTGATATTGGTGCAAGAAGATAATAAGATCCTGATCATCGTGATTGAAAAAAAAAATTGGATTAATGAGGATTTGTACAATCTATTTGTGATTTATGAAAGTAGAATAGAATAAATTGTGCAAAATTCTACAGAATTCTGAAAAATGAGAACATTACCAATTGATTGAGTAGATGGATATTCCATTACCAATCGATTGAATTTCAAGGAAACACGATTTGGAAGCCATGGACGAACGTAACGAGATCAAAGCTAATTTTTTAATCAATTGAAATTATTAGGATGAATGGAGGATATAATTGGTTGTTATTTTTGTATTTGATTGTTAATAAATATAATAGATAATTGATAAAATAATAATTTATAAAATAAAAAACTATTTTTATAATTAAATAAAATATATGAGGTTGATTTGTAATTAAAATTAGTTCAAAGACTACGTAGCAATTGATAAAAAAACTCCAAAAACATGTTTTCTACTTGGACCACTAAGTGGTCCAAAGGTTCCTGGACCATCGAATCCTGAGCCCAGTTTGGCTAAACTTTTTAAATAAGTTCTTTTGTAAAAGGAGTTTAAAATATAAGGACTTTTATTAATAACAACTTTTAAATAAGTTATTTTGTATTTGAAAAGTTATTATAGAAGTTCTTGTTTTAAAGTTGTGCATTAAATAAGAGTGATAAAATAGCTTTTGAAAATAGGAGAAGTCACATTTTTTAACTTCTTCAAAAGCTCTTAAATAACTTTTTAAAAAGTTAAAAGTTTATCTAAAAAACTGTACCAAACACTATTAATGTAACTTTTTATAAGTCAAAAGCTAAAATAAGTAGCTTTTGGAGTTTCGCAAACGAGATCTAAACGATAGCAAAAAAATCAATCAACTACCTGTTACGTTCTTCCTTTCTTATAAGTGCACCTCTCCAACTTTCAAAATGTTACCTAATTAAACCTGAAATACACCATAGTTTATTATAGGCATACGACCAAGCACACCACACCTATCAATTAAGTAAACTCACAACGAATAAACAAGTGATAAAAATTCTCAAGTATCCTGTTTACATAAAACACAAATACTATCATTTTGATCAATAACGCCAAATTTACTTAATCTCTCCTTAATAATAGACTCTGTCCATTAACATAAACCAGGTAAACAACTCAATTTGTGGTGGTATCAAGCCCTTCCAAATAGAACTAGTAAAACGGTAACTTGTAATATCCCCCGATAATAGTAAAACCTGCACAAAAGAGATAGTAAAATAGACTCCTGATTTATTAAATTTTCACATTAGTCGATCCTCTCTTCTATGTAATAATATGACTGACTGAAGGATCTCATGAAGTTGATTAACTAACTTCAACTCCCATTGGAACAATTATCTTCTCTATTAAAAATTTTATATCCACTCTAATTCATCCTATAACCCACCGTCTCCTATTACTTATCCACTTTATTTTGAAACCAAAAAAAGCATTGAAAAGACTAATTTCAGTATACCACATTACGGGCAATAATATTTAAAAGGGTAAAGTACTAAATTGGTCCCCTAGGTTTGGGCGTAGTTCTGTTTTGGTCCTTAAGGTTTAAAGTGTTCTATTTGAATCAAAAAAAGTTTCATTTAGCATCAATTTAGTCCCACAGTGAGGTCAAAATTAAATAATTAACAAAATGTCCTACATAACAACAGTACAAGAACAAAATCGATAATTTAGAGAACAAGTACAAGCTCCAGAGGCATAAAATCAACTATTGATACATCAATACATTTATTTATTATTTTTTTTATAATATAAATAAAATATTTTCTATAAAACTAAAGAAAATGATAAATAAATGTATTGATGCATCAATGGTTGATTTTGTGCCTCTGGAGCTTGTACTTCTTCTCCAGATTATCGATTTTGTTCTTGAACTGTTGTTATGTAGGACATTTTGTTAATTATTTAATTTTGACCTCAATGTGGGACTAAATTGATGCTAAATGAAACTTTTTTGGATTCAAATAGAACACTTTAAACCTTAAAGATCAAAACAGAATTACGCCCAAACCTAGGGGACCAATTTAATACTTTACCCTAATAACTAATTATGAGTATCCAATGAAAGGGGAATGTTTATATGCAGGCTGCAGTACACTTTTTTTTAAGCATACAGTTCGAATATAAAATCAAATCTCTAATTCTAACGAGGTCTGATAACTCTTACTCCCCCTGTCAGTAATTATATGGTTAATGAGCATGGCTGCATTGTATAGATAATTCAGAATATCTAACATAAAATGTCTTGGGTCTGACTTAATGGGTTAGCAGTACTGTTAAAATAGATATAAAAGATCCATAACATTAAGGGAGCTACTCAGATAAAAATGTCTAAAATGTCTTTTTTTAAAGATATTTTTTAGTAATTAAAATTTAACACATATAATCTAATTAAATCATATTTTTTTTATCAAAATTAGACCAAACAAATTAATTTAATCAAAAAAATAGTGAATCAAAATTTAAATCGGTCTAAATTAATATTATTTTTATAAAAAATAATTACAATATCCTTATTATAGAAAATGACTAAAATACTCTTATTATATATTTATATATATTAATTTTAAAAATCCTAAATTCTAACTCTTTACTTCTC
>NC_029787.2:113536585-113537793 GCF_000816755.2 Arachis ipaensis
ATATTTTTTTTTAATTATCTATCATACTTAAATTTTTTATACACCTTCGTCTATAACTCATATTAGACATTTGTTGTTGCCAAACACAAATTCGTGTAAGTATTCTAATTTTTTCTTACTTTTCTTGAATCTTTTGATTAATTAATGATACCCTTGTAGATGTATGTCACACATTTGTCATGCATGGTTCATGAGGCATGGCATGGTGTGAACTAGGGTCTAGTTATTTTAAAAAATCAAATAAGAGGCACAAGTAGGGGTGGCAAGTAAGGAAGCTCGCCCTGCCTAGTGAGGCAGTCCCAAAATCTCATCCTGCTCTGCCTAACGGCGGGCTGGTGGGTCGGCGGGTAAAATTCGCCAAATATTTTTTTTAACTATTAAATAATATATATAAAGGTATAAAAAAATTTCTTCTATTTTATACTTTTAACTGTTATAATTTCTAAAGGTATAAACAAATTATAATTTTTATATTTACAAACATTAAAGTTTTTGTAATTATAAATATTGTTCCCAAAGTAAAATAAACATAATTCAAAACATAATTATAAATATTGTCTCTAAAACAAAATAAACATAATCCAAAATACTCAATTTTTTTTGGTCAGTGGATTGGACAACCCCCAATCCTAGGTACACAACACACCCACACACTCTTCACATATTTATCACATTTTTCTCTCAAATGCATCCTCTAGAGTTTGAACTCTAGACCTTTAGTAATGGGGAGGGGGTGAAATGCCACTGAGCCAAGGCTCTTCGGCAAAATACTCAATTTTTATATTCATTCTCTTGTAAGTTGGGTTGGGAAAAGTTGGATTTTGGCAAAAAAAATTGTAAAAATACATTTTGCTAAAAAAATACTAAGACCAGCGGAAAAGTCTGTCCCGCCCCGCCAAAGCCCGCGGTTTAAGCGGTGCGGGTTAGGCGGGCTTTTGCTATTCGCCAGTCCCAATTTTCTAGTTTGACCCGCCTTTTTTTGGCAGGTTACGCAGGCCGGCTTGGCGGGTTTTAGCCCCGTTTACCACCCCTAGGCAAACTGGGTTTGTCTTGACTCAGACTCGATCTTAAATATATACCGAATCTATTTTTTAGACCATAACCCGACCCTAAACCTCATAAAACTCAAATATTTTCGGGGCCATAACTATACCGGATAAAAACAGGGTCTTTAAAACTTTAATAATAATTTATAACGAAATTTATTT
>NC_029787.2:113537859-113539908 GCF_000816755.2 Arachis ipaensis
TGGACCTCCTACAATGAACCAAGTAGAAAGCAAATATAGTTGGGTTAAAGCTGGGATTAATCTCCTGAGCACATAAATCGTGGTATAGTTGCTTGTATTATATGTGCATGGGAGTCTGGCCATAAATCGCTATCTTTAGGTGTGTTTTATGTATAGCATAGGAAAAGAATAAAATAAAAAAATATGATAGAACCTGTGATCTGAACCAAAAAATATGTAATATAAACAACAAATTAGACTTTTACAAAATGAGATATGTACAAAATGAAAAAATAACTTTTAAATCTAAACAAAAATCTACAACTTTTAGATTGTAAGGCTGCTAGAAGTAGAACTATAGGAAATTGAGATCAATCAAGTCCAAGTGCCTCAAGTCATCATAGTTTATTCCATGTGGGGAAAAGTCATCCAAGCCCACTCCATTTGGAGTGTATTCAGACTCAAGGTCTTCCAAACCCTCAAAAAACTTACTCAAGAGGTCACCGGCAGCAATATTTTCCTGATCACAAACATCAAACTTATGTTAGTCCTCAAGATTCACAACATACTTCAATATGAATAAAAAAATTGTGCAAACATATTATAAGACAAATTTGATGAGATCACAAGCCCTTCAATTGAATCTTTCATTTTTCACCTACCATCAAACTTAATTTATACTGCAAACTCAAATATACTTATTAATAGGAAGAGCTTAAAAACAATCGAATTTTGAGGGGATTATACCAGCAATGGAGGACTAAAGAAGATTGGAAATAATATCCAAAATAAGTCACTAAAATTTAAAAAGTATTTCCTAAAAGAAGGTAAAAGCAACCACACGAGAAAGAAGACCAGATTACATACCTCAGGTACTGTTTTTTCGTCTTTGGATAGATCAGTCACTGTTGAATTATTAACATTATTAACCGTGTGAATGCTTGCATCTGAAGAAGGAGTTGATGGGACAGGAGAAGTAGCCACAGGTCCCGACTCACATGAAACAGAAGTTGGCTTCATGTAAGAAGAGCCATCGAATGTCGTAGACTGAATGGAAACCGGCGCAACCAAAGCAGTTGAAGGGGTTCCCCCCTCCTCAACAACGTGATGATCATCATCATCCCAATCTTCTTCATTAAATGGTTTCCTATATTGTGCACCGCTCCGTGTCCGTGGGCCATGACCCTCCTTTCGGAACACCTTACAGATAACATAGGAGTCCTGCCATGAAAATAAATCAGGAGAACTAATTAAAATACATTCACAATGGTCACTAGATGTATAAGTAAACAAACAATGTTAAGAATGTTGTTAAGACAAACAGCAAAATTAGACAAATACAAGCTGCAAATATCTTCTTAAGAAACAATTGATTGGTGATCACCTGAGCAATTCCTTTGTCAGTAAGGTCTTTATCTTGAAGCCTATACTCATGCATAACCCAATCGGTTGGGGTCCCATGAGGCGCTTTACCAGTGTGGAAAACAAGGATTTTCATCATCCCCACAGTTTGCTTATCATGCTGAACAATAGCTTTGTCCATACCAGTAGCTTTCCAGTACCCATTCTTTATAGCACGGTTCGTCTTCGACCCAATTCCATATTTTTTTCCTCTTGCACAGAAGAAGTACCACTCCAAATCCCCACTTTTCAGATGTGACTTACCTGGAAATAAATAAACAAAAACCGTTTATTTATTTTATTTATTTATTTATTTATTTTTTGTTTCAGCAAACATGTAAGTTACAAATTAATTAAAAAAATTTATATAAGAAGTGATATAATTTAAATTCTTATGCATTTCAACACATTTGTTTGGGCGATCTACATGCAGTAATCGATATGCATTTGTTTGAAGGCTTATGATTTAGACAATTTAAATTCAAAAAAATAGATCTATGTATATAAAGATGTTAATAATGAATTATTTTAATTTATTTCAAAAACAGTTTTCTATACCAAAGATATATTTTTATGTAAAAAGAGAATGTCTTTGCAGCACTCACATCTTCTTTCATTTCAATATTTTTTTCTTTGCAATTTTGTGTGTGTTTGAATTAAAATTTGTAA
>NC_029787.2:113540097-113541097 GCF_000816755.2 Arachis ipaensis
AAATGAATTTTAAAAAATAATTATTGTCCTAAAACCATTCCTAAAAATATAATTATTTTGCACCTCTGAAAACTCTATAATTTATATACAATTCGCCTACACCAGATTCAGGCTGAATTTGGTAAAATTTTTTCAAGAGGTGCTTGTGTTTTTAAAAAGCACAAACACCTCATTTTGGTAAATTAAAAAGTCCAAGTGCTTGTGCTTGTGCTTGCGGCTTTTAAAAGTTAGGGATGCTTTTGAAAACACCTAAGCGGGAGCTTTCAAAGCTAGCTTGTACTTATCAAATTTTATTTATTTTTCTACACATATTTTCCGCTAGGAAAAGTATGAGGAGTCAATGAAATATTTGTACAACGTATACAATGGAAGTTTATGGAGTATTAGAGAATTAGTGTTACATTTTTCTATATATTTTTTATTTCTCAATCTACTCTTCACAAATTTATCTGTTCTTTGAAATGTGAAGAGGATGACTTAGTCTAAAATTTGAATTAGGTAATTTAGTATTTTTAATGATGTTTAGGATAAAATAAATTTTTATGATACTTATATAAAATTTTAAAGTTAAAAAATAAAAGAGTTTATTTATTATATTTATGTTTATTATGAATTTTTTATTTTAAAATATTATATAAAATTTTAAAGAATTTGAAAAAATAAATTATTTTTCGTTATAAATATATTTATTATAATTTTTTTAAGTTTTAAAAACTGTTTTACCAAACATAGGGTGTGTTTGGCAAACGCGTTAGAAGAGAAGAATCCCGTTTAAGCTTCTAGCTTCAATTTTTAGTTTGGCAAATTTTTTACCATGAACGTATAAGTGATTTTGCATTCAAAATCACGTTTACAAGAAGCAACAATTTTGAGCTTCTGCTTTTCATCAACGGGCTTTTAGCCATTATCACTCAACCTTTATTTACTTCTTACCAACTTTATCCTTTATGCATATTATTGTATTATTTATAGAATTCTTATTATTTCTATTTATATAAAC
>NC_029787.2:113542134-113601325 GCF_000816755.2 Arachis ipaensis
TAATTTTATTATAAAATTAATTAATAAGATCTATTCAAATATCTAAATTAAAATGATAAGATAATATACAAAAATTATTTAAGTTGATAGTTTATTTTAGTAATTTTTTATCTAAAAGTGATTTTAAGTGTGTAATCCAAACAACATTTATTTTATGATAATCCATTTTGATATAAAAATTGACAAACATAAATTACTTTAACACAAACTTACTTTTCATCAAAATCAAATTTGCAAAATCAATTTTATGCAAACTCTCGTTTATAAACCCTAATCTAAACACACACATAATTGTGGTGCTTGTGCTTATTAAAAGTTACTTTTAATTTGATTTTACCAAACGCCTGCAGCTAAAAGCTGTCTTTTAAACGACAATTTTCATAAATTACTTTCAAAAAGTAAAAGTTTTACCAAACCAAGCCTCACTACTTATTTTCATAATAGAAAAATCCTGGTTAAACATGGCTTATGCCATTAGCACCGGCGACATTGAAAAGTCATTTTTGGCTTGTTGTGTGTACTTTTGTCTATTCTTCTATATTATTGGAAACAATAATAATGACTTAGAAATTTTAATTTTGTTCTCGGTCAAATTTTTAGAGAGAATTTGGATAAAATTCGCTAGAGGATTGGGCGAACTCTATAAAATTATAGAAGTTCACCAAGAGTTGGGCCCAATTCATCTTAAACAAAAAAAACGCACTCAGAAGATTAAAGTTGAAATAAAGTGTTTTTGAAAATAATTTTTTTTCACATAAAAATGGGTTTAAAATGTAAAATCACATCTGCATTCAAAAGAGAAGAAATAATAATCAAACACAAAATAAAAGCGTTAAAGAAATTTAAAAGACACTTTTCTCTTTACCAATGCTAAACCAAACACAGCCAAAGACAAAGAGATGCGCTTAGTTCTAACCTCGGAGGTCCCAGGGACAATACTGATAAACGTTAATCTCAGCAATTACATTGGGTAGCTTTTTGCCGGTCACTTTCCTCTTCAGAAAATACTTTAGAAGCTCTACATCAGTGGGATTGAAATGAAATCCTGGACTTAATTTTCCTTTCTCCATATAATCTATAATTTGTCAATATAAAAAAAGGTCAAATTTTAATTTTTAAATTCTAAATCCTGATTTTAGACGAGAGAACAATCATAAATCCTAAGACTATGGGAGAAGAACAGAGTCTGCTGTGCCTCACAAAGGAGGGAGGGTAGTCAAGATTAATAACAAGATGAATTGTGAAGGGTAATAATGATGGAGATAGTGCGAAACAAAATTGATAAAAGAGGAGAATCACAATTGATATATGTAAAAGAAAAAAAAAAAAGAAAAAAACGGGAAAGGACAGAAGAAGAATGGAAAATAGGATTACCCGTTGGTGTTGGCTCCAATAAGAAAACTGAGAAGAAGTGGGTTGTTGGTTTTTATGTTGTAGTTTGAACTTTAAAGTATCTAGTTGTGTAAAAAGGAAAGGATCTTGCGCTAAGTATCACAGATTAGAGTAAACAGTTAAATACTTTTATTTGTGTTGAGTTTTTAATTTTTAATTTAGAAAAAAAATTGATTAGAATATCTCTTATTAAATTTAAATGTTTCTTATATTTAAGACTAGTTAGTATAAGTATACCTGTGTAACCAATTTCAATTTTCCATCAACTAATTTTAATATTTTTAATACTATAAAAAATAGCAATAATTAAAAAAAATAAAAATCTATTTCAAATTCAGAACTTCTAAATAAAAGAATAAAAGATAAATAAGTCTATTAATTTTAAAATTGACTTGTTCAACTTCATCAATGATGGATGTATTTGTTTTGCTTTGTAAAATAATATAATAAATAAATAAAATATGATGTGGCTTCTGTCTGGGTATCGAGGAGTTTACCTTTTTTTCCAATAGCCACCTGATCAGCAGCTCCCTTCCACAGCAACGGAACAGTTTCACGAATGGTGGTGGGAAACGAAGACAGACTTTGGACGAAGACAGAATGAAAGCAGAGAGACCCTTTTAGTAGCGATACTGTGCTGGAATGTGTGGAAGGCGAGAAACACTTTCACCTTTGAGGGAGTGAAGAAGCCATGGGAGGAGGTGCTGGCGAGAACACAACTCAGTAACTATGAACAGAGCTTTTTCTTTTCTAGTTTTCTTTCTATTGAGAATAAGATAATTTGGGCTACTGATTAGCCTTTTGGGAAACCCCCTCGCGTATATTTTTTTTCTTTTATTTGGGTCTCTATACCAATTTTTTTATTTGGGTCCCTATAAAATTAAGACAATTACTATAAAAAGGGACTTAATTGAAAAAAAAATTGGTATAAATATCCAATTAAAAAAAAAAATTTAAGAACCTAATTGAAAATTTCGCAAAATTATAGAGACCAACAGAATGATTAAACTATATGTTTATTTAATGTTTAATCCTTACCTGATTAAACGATTTGGCTTAGACTTATTTGTCAACTTTCTAGCTGAAGCATTTTTTTTTATTAACTTTCTAGCTGAAGCATTTTTTATTTACACCTCTTTTCATCTAAAATCCCAACGGATTTGTCAAGTACTCAAGTTCTTTTTTTTGGTCAAAAAGTACTCAAGTTCACCGGTTGAACTTCACCCATATAATTAAACCATACTCTTACTACCAAGTACCAACACTGCCAATGTTATTACCCTAGAGCCATGGTTCAAGACTTTTTTTTTTTTTCTCAAAAGCCTCCAATATCTTGTGCATGGAAGTCGACAAAACATGAAGGTTAAATTTGTATTTATTCTTTGCTGCTTACATTAAAGGCACCATGCTTGTGAGTAGTTTGGTTTTGGTATATATAATGTCATTGAAGAGGAGAAAATGAGTAACATGGAAGAACTGGGCAAGTAAGTTTTTTTAATTTTAATTTTATTTTATTCTTTTTACATAAGAGAGATGGGTGGATGTATGAGTTCCCAATTCCACATTTCTCAGTAGTGTTGGTGTTAGCCTGAGTTAGAAAGAGAGAAGGGGGAATAGGACAGACAGACAATGCAAATACAAATCCCTGGGCAATTTGCATGAAAACCATATTAATGTATATCACATTATAATATCATTTACATATATTTCACCAATTTAGTTTCCATTTTAAAATTAAATATTGCAAACAATGCAGCAACATCATTAACAAATTTCAATTACAATTTTCCGGAGTGAAGTATTGAAGAATCAAATCTGGGAAGACAGATGCGTTGAACAGCTAAGATCATTACCAAAAATAACAGAGTAGTTGCCCAACACCGAAGACCTGCCCACGATTTCTTCCATGAAAGGGTCATGCAGAAGAGTGTGCCGGCCCTGCATCTGACTCTGCATGAATCCGTAATTGCACCAGGTAGCAGTCTCAACATCCAACGTGAATCCGTTCTATTCCCCAAAAATATCTGTACACTGTGTACTATCCAAACGCTTAGGAGGCTCATGCAGCTTCTTTCTCCAAGTAGCAGCTTCATGCACATGAAGATGTAATGAAAGAAAAGATAATATAAAAGACCCAGGATTCAGCAAATTTGGCCTGGTGTACTGTTAACGTATTTTGGTTCTTAGAATCTTCCTCCTATCAGGAGAAAAGAGGTTGCTGCATGCCACCACCTATTATCCTTCGCTCTGTCAAAAACCTCAAAAGTGTCTCCACTGAGCATCAATTGACACACCAGCTGTGCAAGCTTGGTTAAAAATGGAACAAGCAAGTGATCATTATTAACCTATTATCTCACAATATTCCATTCAAAACTTTCTGGTAATAATCATACTGCCGTGTCCTCCACGCATCCAGACTACTGCTAATAAGTGAAAGCACCAAGGAGACACATTGCTGCCAGAAGGAAAAAAAAAGGTTAAAATCACATCCAAAACACTGTAATTACAAAAGAAATGTTATTATTGGAACCTCTTCTGTTAAACTCAGATGAAATCGCTTTCGTAAGTTCTGTATTGTTCTTGCACCGCCTTTAAAGCATGGAAAGCCTGAGTCCTGATTCCAACATAAGCGGAATTTTTTAAGAATGAAAAAAGTACAAACCCAATATGAATTGGGAGTATTACTGAATGAAGCTAACATTTATATTACCTGCAACATCTCGACAAGAAGAATAATTCGCTCAGCATGCTTGCGGCAAGTAAGGAACCCTTGAATGCATAAAACCTGGGGTAACATGACAAAGCAAGCAGACAAATTTAGAGCTAACAATAGCATATGCAATTTGAAGTTTCTCAAAAGATTAGTTTCATTAGCACCTTGAAGTAATCAAAGAACTCGCTTGGAACACCTTCAGCATCAGAGTCCATGACCTAGCACAATTATATTATTGTGAATTTGTGAACAATGTTATAGAATCTAATACCCAATGAAATAGATATAATATAAGTTTACCTCAAGAAGCTCTCGGGTTAACTTGAAAGGTGCACTTTCAAAATTAACACCACCAGGTGAGTTGGAAAGCATGAAGCCAAAATCAATATGTATGATGTGACCTTCTTCATCCAATAAAAGGTTTCCATTATGCCTATCCTTCACCTGAATAGGGAAAAGGGCATAAATGAGAAATAGAAAGAATACAATTTTGATAACAATAAACTGCAAAATATTGCTAAAACTCTCATTGAAATAAGACAAGGACCAGTCACCAAGGGGCTTCAAACCTGTAATAGGTAGCACACAAGGGAATACCCAGCCATACTCTCAACAAAGTTCCTCTGAAACAAACAAATATACTATCAAGGTAAAAAAGGAAAGGGAATCATCTCTATTTTTAACACAACAAGGTGCATCAAACAAGTTAGAATCAATAAAATGACGAAGAAACAGTTTATGCCAAGGATTACAAATTTACAAGAACTTAAGTGATAATTTTAATCATGGTCCATTTTCCTTTACTTGATTGTGCAACGAGGCAACTTTTTCATGTCGTTTAGTTAAAATACATCGCGGGAGGAAGGATAGGAGTACTGCTAAATAACCAACCAAAACAATTGGTTCTCGAAACAAAAACATCAACCTTTTCAAGAAAATGTGAATTTAGTGTTACAAAATGAGAGAGCGAAAGGGACATACAAAACAAAACATGATATATAGTAATGAAACCTAATTAAGAAGGCATTAAAAATCATAAGATAGACAATTTCTGTCAACAGCAACATTATTGTAATTGCATCTGTAAATTACCTGGGCAAGTTTGAAACTTGGAGAATTTTCTTGATACTTGGCATTGAAGAATTCACGCAAACTTGAGATGTTGGGATGTCTACTTTTGATTGAATGTAGAGAAGCCTAAAAAAGCACAAATTCTTTTAATAATGAAGACAAAAAGTTAATACATTTTAACAGATTTAAAGTGGTGTAAGCTGAGAAATACCGTATCTGGAATCGTTTCAATAAGAGCTGTATACGAAGAAGTACATAAAACTTCATAAGGGCGCAACCAAAGAGGTAGTCCAGCTTCTTGGAAAATATCTGGCAACAAAATCCAGCAATTTATTAAGCAACATGTTATGAACACACCCAGACAAGACTCAGCATCTTAGTTCAAACTTAATGAGAATGAGCTAAAAATAAGATCTCATCTCGAGCAATTATCACCAAGTTAGAGGGTGTTAAGTTACTACAATGGAACTTCAGCTGATATCTACAAACTGATATCATTTATTGTATAAGAGGAGCTTACACGAGTTTACACTGACCTGTTTTGACTTTTGACAAAGTCAACAACAGAAGTCTTGTTCACTAAAGGAAGTCAACTATATGAATCAAACAAAAGCATTGCAATAACTAATAAGCTAACAACTAAGCCTTGAAAAACGAAATCAAGATATAAGTCTTTTCTATGGTATGGTTGTCGCAAAGGTTGTTTGTTTGCTAGAACAGAGTAAAAACCTGTTCTGGTGTTTCAAATACCAATAAATCTTCCTCCAGCCTAAAAATGGTAGGTAACTAACTAAAGGGAAAGAAAATGAAAAAATGCCTTGGTCAGGAATTTTGCTGTTTAAATATCTTGATATTTTCTCTTTCCTTAGTATTTATTACTTTGAGGTGCAGTTTGGGAAATGCTCACAATTTGAACATCAATTGAGAAATGGATTTACCAAAATTGGAAGATTGCAATATAGGAACAAAATGGAACAAGAAAATTAAACTATAAACATGAAGGAGGGGTAGGGATGTAGGGAAGATCTGAGAGATCACCTACCATAGAAGTGAGAAATAAGTTGAACAGCCAGATGTTCCTGTCTACAATCATCACCACTCTTTACAATAACCTATGGGAAATGCAAAAATTGTACTGTAATGCACAAACGATTGGTATATAAAGCACATATTCCAAACTGAAAAAGTGAAGAAATAACAAAAAAACAACCACGCTTTACATAATCATAGGTTGTACATCATTTTTATGTAATACATAAATATTTTACAGTTGTTATTTATGATTGAGTTCATGTGTACATATGAAGCAAATTACTTTGGTTGAAAAATGCACTTACAGATCGCAGATCCCAACCAGGTAACTTCCCATTTTCGGAAGCTTTGCGTATTCTCTCTTTCTTCACCTCCCAAAGTTCACCAGATAAGGCGTCACTGGCTTTGGGAGTAATTCCATTAGCCTGTTAGGATGAATCAAGTCATATATGACAACTACATGTTGCTAATGTCAAATAATTGAAACAAAACCTTAACAACAATGTCTTACACTTGGTTGTGCATCAGATGAATCTTGACCAGAACTTCTCAAAGGGAGTCCAAGAGGTGCTTCACCTT
This sequence comes from Arachis ipaensis, assembly GCF_000816755.2. Lineage (NCBI taxonomy): Eukaryota > Viridiplantae > Streptophyta > Magnoliopsida > Fabales > Fabaceae > Arachis > Arachis ipaensis. Next base: position 113,548,922 of record NC_029787.2, read on the forward strand.
TTGCTGCCGCAGCCTGCCAAAGATTCAAATGTTGATATCATAACATTTTCTCATAATTATGATAAAAAAAAAATATTAAGGTGGACTTTGCCAACCATTTGTTTCTTTCATTATAGGCTGCGCAAACATAACAACTAATCATATATGGCAACACAATTCACCTTTGCCAATTCTGACACCAAATCAAGGCTCTTGGTAGGTGCTTAGACAAAAGTATTGTAAATGGTGGCACTAATAACTCTAAAAACAACATAAAAGCTCACCTTTACTTCCTCTATTGCAATTGTACTTGGAACACGGCGATGTTCCTTCCTCCGAGGTGGTGCTTGATCCTCAATATCTTCCAATCTAACCCCAGGATCAGCTGTCAAGACTACTCGTACCCATTCCAAATCACTGTCATGTCCTGCTTTTCCCTGTACACCCTTTCTGTGAATTGAAGCAATATTTCGACTACTTCCAGGTAGTTTAGCCAATTCAGTCTTCTCTGTCTGTCGAGGTAATTGTTTCTCCACAGAAAGATTCACACTAACAAATTTATTTTTTGACTCGGGTACATGGGTCATTGCCTGATCAATTGCTTGAGCAGTAGATCTTGACATCCTATCGTTGCTATTTCGATATGCTTCTTGTGCTGTCCGTAATGGATAAGCCCAAGGGGGTGGCTTGTGCAATAGAGCATCTCCATTTGCCAAAGGAATTCCACCTTGGGAAAGTTTCTGGGAGCTAGATGCCTCCTTGGAATTGCTACAGCAAATAATTGAGAGAGAGAGGAATATATAAAAATATGTTTTTCAATTTACTTTACTATTTACTATTTTTACAATGCTGAATAGTATTATCCAAGTACAAGTAATACCTTGGAATTTCACATCTCAAAACTTCAACACAGATTAGGTAAGGTGCCTTCTCTCTAGAATTCAAGAGAACAGCTTCATCTTCAGGTATATGCAGCACACGATACATGCCCTTTCCCAACGGAAAACATACTCCTAGGAACATATGACAAGCAAGATTCATATAGATGTAAGAAGATAGTTGAGATATACATATATAGTAAGCAAAGGGAAGCAATGTAACTTAATTGCCACGTCTTGGAAATAAATTTAACCTTCGACTGAAAACAACTACAAATAGAAAAATCCAAAGCATGAGGTGAACTTCAGATATATAACACATGTAGTTAAGGATTACCTCCATTGTTCTGAGCATCTGTTACATGTAAATTGATCTCTACAAGTGACTAGAAACATAATAACAAAAAATGTGTCAGAAACATTGAAATGGAAAAGGATCAAGGACATATCTAGAATACAAACATATTTGAATCTCTATAAAAATTAGATGAAGAAACTAGAAGGCATTGAATAAAAATGTAAGAAAAAAACCTCACGCAGAGCACTTTTTCGATCTTCAATAGGAAATACATCCACTAAGCCATATGATGTCTCACATAATGATTGCACAAACTCCAGTGAATCATGGTAAGCTCCTTTGCGAAACTGAGATGCACTAAATGGTAGTGGGGGCTTTGTGGTTGATTTTTCATTTTGTTGCTTTGGTGATCCAGGATGCTTCTGCCAAAGTAATATGATAACCCCGAAATGAGACATAATAATGAAATATGTCTGGAACTAAACCAAATGATAATTTATAAACAACTATTCAACAAACCTCTTTCTGCTTCTTTGATCCCAGTAACTCTGAATCTTCTATTGATCGGTCACGATCTTTAAATAATTTGCGAAAAAAATTCTCTGTACCTGGACTACTCTCAAACAAGCCACCTTTATTGCCATTTTCATTGGCGGGACTACGTTTAGCATCTTCTGGGTGCACCCGAAACAGTCTTTTGAACAAGGAAAACTCGAAAAGCTCTTCTTCCTCACCATTGGCAGTGCCCTCTTCAGTTTTATCGTTTGTATCTTTCCTGTCCTCAAATCTATCCTTGAAAAACTTCCTGATAAACCCTTCTTTTTCATCTTCTTCCACAGGTTTGACACATTTCTCTTCAGAATTAGCAACTCCGTCATTTCTATCACTCCCCTCCTTTCTATCTTCAGATTTCTCCCGGAAAAACTTTCGGAAAAGCCCCTCTTTCTCTGCATCTTCAATTGTTTTAGTGTGAGTTCCATCCTCAGAATCATTCTTGCTATCACGAAACAATCTCTTAAAAAATCCCTCAGAACTTGAGGTCAAATCCTCATCCTCGCCTCTATCCCTCAATAGTCTTCGAAGGAAACCATCCTTTTCAGAGTCTTCTTCGTCACCCTTACTATCCCTACTGCTTAATAACCTTTTAAAAAAATTATCCTTTTCAGAGTCTTCGTCATCTTTTTCAGATGACTTCCGAAAAGAAAATGCATCTCGTATTTTCTGGCCTAGCTCGTCCTCACCTTTGCTATCTTTTAGAAGTCTCTTGAAAAACCCATCCTTTTCAGAATCATTATTGTCTTTATCCACTGACTTCCTAAAACGCAAAGCATCTCTAAACTTTGGACTTGGAATAAGCTTCTTAAATATCTTGTTCTCATCAGGGGATAGAGGATTGCCATCCTCTTGCACAATGTTCCCCGAAGGAGGTGAGAACGATAAAGACTTCTGTGATGGCGGGGAGGATGTCAGAGACAAAAAGCGAGATTTCGAAGACAGTAACCTATTCAACTTGCCTCCAGAACTCGGAGTCTCGGTTTGAGGGCGAATCAAGGGAGGCCACTCGCCCATCAAGGTGGCTGCAATCTGGCACTTCTCTATAACCCTACTAATCCCTTCATTGTCATCAGAATCCTCAAGCTCGGCCAACAAGAACCAATGCACCTTCAAAGCAATCTTAAGCGACTTGGCGCACACATCTATGACAAACTTATCCAAGGAGGGACTGGGCTTGTGTATCATCATGTAACATACTTGGAACAAATAACTCTCAATCCCCTGCAAGGGAAGAGTATACATTCTATTACAGAGATAATCACGCACCCCGGCGTGATCATGCTTGTACAAGTAGCTAACAGCAATCCACTCACAGAAGAAATCCGAGTCAAAGAACCTGATGAGCCAGCCGTTTTCACTTGACTCACCGGTGAGGTTCGACCTCGACGTGATTTCCCTGGGCTCATCAAAACCACGAATGAACCCGAGTAGCCTCACCATTCTCAATTTACTGTCATAAAAGGGAAACCCTAATTTCAATTGGATCGGATTCAAAACAACAAAAGCATGCTACTTCTACTTCTACCCTTCCCATATAAACCCTTAAATCCGCTTAAACCTTCGCCCAAAACCCTAATCCTACATAAAACGAGGATACAGCTCTCACCAGTTGTCTACCTCAGGTGCCTATCACAGAACCCGAGTACCAAGAAACTGATCAGAACTTCTTATGCCCAATCATGCAACTACAGAGCGGCAAGTCGCTTCTTATGGATTAGACCAAGAGCAACAAAAACAGAAGCTAGAGATGAAGCAACCAGGGAACTCTTCTTGCAACAGAACTAAACTTGGAAATGGAGGTAAGGAAGATTCCAAAGCAGCGAGGAGAATGTGAATTTTGATTCTGGTGAGTGTGAAGCAGCGTGGAATCGGATCGGAGGAGGTAGCAGAGGATGATCTGTGTCTTTCGGCAGCTTAATGGAAAAGATAGCGTTTTAGAAGAGGGGACTGGCGGTGGTTGCGGTGGGGCTGTGGTGGTCGTTGTTGCTTTTTGCAGAGTGTGAAAGACGACGCAGGTGACGTGCTAGTTAAATTTGAAGTTTGATTGTTTGAACATTAAAATTGTCACAAAAATAAGTGAATAACTTGAAAGCTGCTAAGATGCGCATAGCTGTAAGATGCGCACTAGATGGCGCGTGGTATTTATTAATTTTATTTTTTATTTTTTAATTTTGGTCAACCGTGTAAATAACTAAATATAAATTAATGGGCTAAATTTAAATAAAATAATTGGGCCTAGATTAGTCACCAAAAAAAATTGGGCCTAGATTTCACGGACGTTATGCTTCCGCTTTACATGACCATTAGCACCGCCACTTTTTGTTTGGTCGGTGCATTGATTTTTTCTGGACCTGATGCCCTGACCTTTTTCGGCCATGGACCTGATACCCGCCTATTGGGCTTCCATACCATCATCTTCCTTCTTTATGGTCTTAACGACCAAAACTTTCATCATTGGCTCGCTCTTCAGATTTTTTTCTCTCTTTTCATTTTTGGAGTAAAAAACTTTTCACATCTAAATTCTGAATTTCTAATATCCCGAAAATGTACGGCCACCGACACCGTTACCACCGCGGCGGCAAAACGCTTGTGGCGCTCCAGGCTGATTCCCGGTACACTTTGGGCATCAAAATGCAGCAGGTGAATGCGTTTCACTTCTCAATTTGCCTTCGGTTTCTTTATTCTGTATTTCATGCTTCCCCTGAATTTGAGTTAGTTCTCGGCGGCAGGCATTGTTTTTTCTTTTTTTCAAATCGCAAGGTCCTTTTCTTTCTCCGCTTTTACTTTTAATAATGTGGCTGAATTTCCTGAAGGCTCGTTGCAACAAAATTTTTAGGGGTAAAGAAACTTCAATCTCTGCAGACTGCAGCGTTTTCTTGCATGTTTCACTTTTAAGGTTTCTTTTATGGAGAATTTGGAAAGTATATTTGGGACCTTGATGGTCCAAATAGAATTTTTTATCCTAACCATTAAAAAAAATAAATGGACGGNNNATGAAACTAATTATTTTATATATTAAAAATTATAATAAAATAAATTAATTATTAAAATATTTATAAAATTTTGATTTTATTTTTTTACCCTATTTGTTTTTCTAAATTCGGTCACTCTTTCATTATCCACTTTCATTACTCTACAAGGCATTAAGCTCATGGGAAAATCCTCCTCTTCTGTTGCCCACCAACTGATTCCTTCAAGCTGGTTTCCCTGTAACAGTATAATAAATATCTTTTCAATGAGCTTTAACATATATGTATCAAAATAATTTTAGACAACTAATTATTAAATATTGATATTGAAATCAACGTTAGAAAAGAACTGCTATAGTACATACGTTGATCTTGATTCTTCAAGCCAACATTAATCTTTTCATGAATAAAAAAGCTAACGGTAATTATTAAATAAAAAATGAGATTTGATTATGAATATTTCTCTTTAACTGATGTAGGATTAGAAGCAAAAGTAGTTCTCTGGCAGATTCTTTTGTGGGAGAGCAACCTCTCCATTCTTGCCGGAAAATATTCTCCAACTTGTCCTAACAATATGAAAAGGAAAAAATAAGAGTAAATACTCAATCCGGTCTTTGTCCATTTTTATGAAGAACAAAGCGATTTCTATTCTAGAAAAATGGACACTTCGACCCTTAACCTTTTTATTTTGGGATAATACGATTCTTCTATTAAAAAATTCATTAAATAATAACAAAAATTAGTTTTATGAGAGTTTTATTTGTATTTTGTGGGGCTTTAAACCTCACAAACTATTAATAAATTTGTTTTTAAAAATTTTTTCACTAATGATGGTTAAGTCAAGAAAAATCATTGATGAAAATGATGCTGCAAAAAAAGATAATTGTAGTACAAATACCTTTTAAAGAAAAAAAATAACATCAAAAAAGAAATAAAAGAAGAAAATTTTAATGTTCATAATATTGGTATTGGTGATGATGACGGTAGAGGAGATAATGATGATGATAAAGCAATAAAAATAATAGAGGTATAAGTGATAATAATGAGGATGAAGAAGGTAGTGGTAGTAGTGGTAGTAATTGGTTATATTGTTGAAAAGAATTTTGTTAAGGTTTAAAATTTTCCACAAAATACAAATAAAATTCTACAAAACTAATTTTTGTTATTATTTAACGGACCTTTAACAGAGGGATCATATTATCCCAAAATAAAAAGGTTGAGGGTCGAAGTGTCCCTTTTTTTTTTGACAGGAATCGCTTTGTCTTTCGTGAAAATGGATAAGGACCGGGTTGGGTGTTTACTCGAAATCTTTTTTCAAATTTTCTGCATTTCTACGTTTCATTCCATCTCTACGGTCTCTGCTTTTTTTTCCTCCTTCTCTATGTTCTCTTCGTTCTCTGCGTTTTCTTCATTCAAGTTCAACGCTCTTCGTTTAAGTTTTTGAAATCAATGTGTAAAATTAGGTTTGAACGGTTATTTTGTTGTCGAAGATAATGAATGATTCAAGCTCAGACTGTCAATTGAATCAAAGCGAAGTGGATTATTGTTTTGAATCGAATGAAGGGACTGAGGTGTGGTTCAATTCTAGTTAATGTTGTCCGTTAGTAGTTTATGATTCTGTAGGTGAATAATAATATTTTTTTTTTGTAAAAATTGTTGTTCATGGTTGATGGTTTGAAATGAATGTAATGTACCAGTTCTGAATCTGATTCTATTATTTTGATGAATCTATTTTCTCCTCCCGTTTCGGTGTATTTCGATTATAAATTGATGTATTTTGGAAACCTTTCGGTGTATTTAAGACTTTCAATTGAACCAAGACGAATTATATTGTTGTTTTGAATCGAATCAAGTGGTGAGGTGTAGTTTGAATCTAGTTAATGTAGTTTGTAGTAGTTTATGATTCTAAAGTTGAATCATTTTGTTTTTCTTTCTGAAATTTGTTGTGCATGGCTGATGGTTTGTATTTAATTGTAACTTACCAGTTCTGAATTTGATTCTACTATTTTGATGAATCTGTTTCCTCCTCCGTTTCGATGTATTTTAGTTTTTAATATGGTTTATTTTGCACCGATTTCGATTTATTTTCAGTTTCTGTGCGATGTTGATGAGCAGCTTGTTCCAAAAGTTGGGATGACTTTTAACACGCTTGAAGAAGTTGAAAATTTCTACAAAGATTCTAAACTTGCAGGTTTTTCTACGAAAATTTGAAGCACAAATAAGAAACAATTGATTACATGTTTCAGAGAGAAAAATAGAAATTGAACATATCTCCAACTGAGAAGACAAATTCCTCAATTGGATTTAATTGTCCTGCAAGAATTTACATACATATATTGAAGAATATTTATGTTTGGATCATTTCGAAGGTTGTATTGCATCATTCACATCCGTGCTGTCCAAATCAAGCAGAGATGCATAAAAAACATAGGCAATTAAGCATGTATGTACGACGTACAATAGAGAATAACGAGGAAGCCAGAATTAGACCAAGAAAAACTAACCAATCATTTATCGCAACAACAGGGGGTCATTATGAATTAAGTTTTATTGAAAAAGATGTGAAAAATTACATTACGAGAGAAGTGCGAATGTTTCGGAATTAGATGATGCAAAAGAATTTGGAAATACTTATTAAGAATGAAAGAGAAGAATCAAAATTTCTTTTTCGAGCTTGAACTTGAGGTTGATCAATCAATTAAGATTGCTTTTTGGGCCAAGCAAGAAGCAGGGCTGCCTGTGAGTATTTTCAAGATGTTATTTCATTCCGAACTATACCCATAACTTCGGTAGTGAAACTAACAAACAAGTATATTGATAAACCCTATATTTAGGGTTTATCTTGTGCTTAATTAAGTGGATTTTATCTATTATTCTCACACTTATTCATAGAATTCGCATGCTTTACATTTTCCTTCCTAATTTTGTGCTATGATTGAAAACATGCTTCTTTGGCCTTAAATTTGCTAATTTTAATCCTCTCTTATTACCATTCGATGCCGTGATATGTTTGTTAAGTGTTCTCAGGGTTTATAGGGCTGGAATGGCTTAGAGGATAGAAAGGAAGCATGTAAAAGTGGAAGGAATACAAGAAATTGAAGAAATTGCTAAGCTATCAATCCTGACCTCTTCGTACTAAAATTTAATAATTGATGTTAAAGAGGTCCGAATGAGGCGGTTCCAGTTGCGTTGGAAAGCTAACATCCGGGGCTTCAAAATAATTTGCAATTTGCCATAATGACCTTATGAAAATTCAGCGACGCGTACGCGTGACAGAGCCACATGCTGCATTACACAGAAGACGCTGGGGGTGATTTCTGGGCTCCTTTTGGCCCAGTTCCAAGCCCGAAAACACAGAATAGATGCTACAGAGTGGGGGAATCATAGATACAACTTTCATTCACATAATTTTAGGTTTTAGATGTATTTTTCTAAAGAGATAGGCTCTCTCCTCTCTCTAGGTTTTAGGGTTCTTAGTTTATTCCTTTTCAATTTCTGAATTCTATCTTATTTCAATTTAGTCTCTCTTCTACTTTTAATTGTTCTAGGATTCTAGTTTATTTATCTCCCTTATTGATTACTTTATGTTGCCACTTTAGTTTATGAATTCTCATGTTAGATTCTATTTTCTATTTAATGCAATTTGAGGTATTTCATAATTATTGTTCCTTTCTTCGTTTGTTATTATTGATGTTTGCAATTGGTTGTTTAGATTTAATATTCCTTGTTAGTTTTCTATATTTTTATGTTGTGCCTTCCAATTGTTTGATAAAATGCTTTGTTGGATTCTAAATTAGCTTTTTATGTTCTTAGCTTGGATTGATTAATTAGAGACTCTTAAATTGTCGAAGTCTCTTGTTGGTTGGTGATTGAAACTTGCTAGTTGGCTTGAGCTTCACTAACTCTAGTCTTTGATTAGGACTTGTGATCTCAAGTTGAATTGATCATTTGACTTACCTTCAATTGTTAGAGGTTAACTAAGTGAGAGCAAAAGGTAATTACCATCACAAGTGACTATGATAATGGGATGGGAATTTCAATTATCAAACCTTGCTAGGACTTTTTCGTAATTGTTATTTTATTTCCTTGCTATTTACATTCCTTGTTCCACATTTCAAAAACCCAAAAATATATTATCTCATAACCAATAATAACTACACTTCCCTGCAATTCCTTGAGAGACGACTCGAGGTTTAATACTTCGGTTTATTTTTATTGGGTTTGCTTTAGTGACAAACAAATTAAATTTGATTGAGGTTTAATTGTCGGTTTAGATCTATACTTACAACGCGCTTATTTTTGTGAAATTCTTTACTGACGATTTTTCCCCATCAATTTTTGGCGCTGTTGCCGGGGAATTGCAAATGTGTGCCTTATTATTGGTTATTGTGAATATTGTGAATAAATTTGCTTTTACGTTTCTTTGTTAGTTGTTTCTAGTTTTAGGAGTTTAGTTTCATTATTCTTTATTAGTTTTTATTTTTATTTGCTACTATGAATTCTCATCCCTTTGGCTACGAGTTTGGTTCAAATTATGATGTAGAGAATGGAAGCTACAATGCGAACATGCATCAAGGTTGGGACAATCAAAGATGGGAGGAGCCACAAGGATTTGATCAACCTTCTTGGCAACAACCCCCTCCAATGCACTATGACCAACAACCATTCTATGATGCATACCAAGATAATAGTTATGGTGGACCTATTCGTGACAATCAACAACCTCCACTAACTTACTATGAGCAAGAGTCATTCCAAGGTGCGTATCAAAACAATAGATATGGAGGACCCCTTGTAGTTACCAACAAGCCCCACCATATACCTATGAACCACCTCTTCCACATAGCTTTGAACCACCATACTCACAAGCCACCTACCACCAAACACCCTCATATGATCTTAATCCTTATCCACCATACCAACCACCTTATGAGCCATATGAACCATATATAGAACCACTCTAATTTCAACACAATTACCCCCAAGAACCACCACCTCCATATACATCTTGCCCATACCCATCGACCCAAGAGCCATATGACCCTAATCATGTTATTCAAGTGGAACAAGAGTCAAGGGATCGTCTCAAGGAGACACTGGATCAATTTCAAGCAACCCTTCATCAATTGGAGTGAGTGGAAAGCCGAAAAGCACACGAAGCTCTCATGGCTAAAGAATCTCAACTTGAGAACAAGGGATTGAAGTGTGTTGTGCAACAAGTAGAAAAGATGGAGAGTGTTGAACCACCACAACTTTATTATGATGAATCACCCTCATATCATGAACCTTTCCTCCCAAGTAATGAACCCTTATATCCACCCCAATCTCCAATGGATGACACTCTAAGTGTTCTTCTTCAAGAGCAAAGAGAGATGCAAAGGACGACACAAGAGTTCATAGCTACCTTGACCGAGGTAGTAGGTAATTTAGCCTCTCTGTGCTTCGACACTCAAAGTACTCCCATAGCTACATGTGGAGAATCAATAGAAGAGTGTAGCATGAAGGAGACACTAGAAACTCCGGTGGACAATGAGGAACGTGACTTTGTATTGGAACAAGTGGAGGAAGCCATAATAGTTGAAGAAGAATAAGTGGTTGAAGATTTAGGAGATGCCGAACCTCCATGGGAATCTAGAGTTGTAGAGTATTCCTCCAAGAAGATTGAAATTGATGTCAAGGAGGTTAGTGCACAACCTCCATGGCATATTCCCTATGAAGAATTGGATGGAATAGATCAAGAAGCAAGTTCATGAGTCAAGTCTTCCTAGTGATGAATCTACATCCGCAAATGAACTCCTTGGGTATGAAAAACCTTTTCTGAGTAAGTTTGAGAATGATGTGGAAGTGGCAGTCCTTCGCAAAGGTTGGACGGGAGTTGAGTACGCTTTGTCAAGAACGTTGGAGACTTATCCACCTAGGTTGTCATCTACTCCTTCACTTGAGTGGGTAAGACTTATCTCTATTCGCTTTACTGTCCCACTTGAATATGGCCAACTTAAGAGGCTTTATGGTATTAAGCGTAAGAGAATGATGTTTAGTGGTTGGAGTTGCAAATCAAGGCTCATCAAGGTTGAGATTTCAAGAGCTAGATGCAAGGGTGGGACTAGTAAACATTTGGTTGGATCTAAGAGAAGAGTTTGGTATTGCATTGAGAATTCGAATTGCTTGCCACCTGGTTGGAACAAAGATGATCAACTTCAAGACGGGTATAGAACCAAGACTTGGGATCCAGGCATACAAGAGGATCAATTTTGGGAGCTCAAAGCTTGTGAAGAACTTCATCAAGGCTTGGTGAATTCATTCGGAAATGTCGGAGCTTATTGGAAGTCCAAGCGTTGGTGGAAGTTTCAAGATGAGTTCAAGCACAAGCCACCATAACAAGGAGCTCACCAAATGTCTAACTTACGGACGTTAAAGAAAAGTGCTAGGTGGGAGACAACCCACCATGGTACGATCTTCCCTTTTTATTCTTAGTTTTATTTTGATTTTATCAGTGCTAAGTCATGAATTCTACATAATCACCTGCATTCTGCATATATATAAAAAAAGGGGTCATTTGACGTGCAAGCGTCTATGACGCGTACGCGTCATGCGTGAATGCGAAAATTTTAGGAATTGAACAGAGAGTTATGCGGGAGTTGCACAGGAACTATGCTTTGCGCACAAGCAAGTCCACACGTGCGCGCCACCTGCAATTTTTGTAACCCACGCGTACGCGTCTAGGACGCGCACGCGTGGACATGGAAATCAGCATAAAGACGTGCTTGAACAGAGAGTTGTGTGGCCATGGTGCTGGAGTCGCGCAAGTAGTCACGCGTACGCGTGACCGACGCTCACGCATCAGAATGCATTTTTCGGCACCCAGGCGAACGCGTGGGCGACGCTTACGCATCGCATGGCTGTTTCCGTTTTCACGCGCACGTGTAACCTGCGCGCGCGCATTGCGTTCTGTTTTTCATTTCTTTCTTCTTTCTTCTCTCCTTTCTTATTCTTTCTTCCTCCTTTCTTACTTTCTTCTTTTTCATTTCTTTAACTTCTCATCCTTATTCTCTTTCATTCTCTTTTACATATTACATTTGCATACTTTCCTTCATTGCATTTTAATTTTGTTCATGTTTTTATTTTCTTTTCTAATTTCCTATTTTATCATTGGTGTTAAATATTCTTATTCAATTGTTGCATTTTTCTTGCATTATGTTGGTGCTTCGTGACTTGTTTTACATTGTTGGGTAATATTATTTAAGTCAATGCTAATCCTTTATGATACTTGTATTTCTTTTGCATTGACATGAATTTATATTGTCTTTCATGACCCACTCTCTCTTCCCCTTTGTTGCAATTTTTGCACTATTGATATGCCATTTGCTTCTACTGTTTTCTCACTTGCATGTTGTAGCTACTATGTAATTGAGACCCTCATTATTTGGCATTAACCCACCCATACTTTATTTGTTTTCTTATCTTTTTATTTCTGGGTTACTTTTCTTCTTTTTCCTCTTTCTTCAAGATGGCCACCGAGAAGGGAAAGGAAAAGCTTCTCAATGGGACGATAGACAAGTCCATCTGCACAATCTTTAGAGTAAAGCATCAATGTAACAACCCGTCCACTTGCACATCTCAGCATGCACCGAGGACGGTGCAATCTTTAAGTATGGGGAGGTCGATACCGACTTCAGTGGGTTAGTTATTTTCTGTTTCAACACCAATGTTTAATTTTCCTTGTTAAATTTGTTGTTGCATTTGCATGTTTGATTGCATGTTTGTTTGATTTTGTGCATGTTCTTCTACCACTACTTGGTTGGAGTGATAAATTCTTTTTCAAGAACCTTTTTATAGCATTTCACTAATTTAAATTAGAACTTTTTTTAAAACTTGTTTGAAGAAATTTTGTTTTGGAACATGATTTAGAGTTCGAACACACAAAATCCAATAAGATTTTAAGCCTATTCGATTGGTTGCATTTTATCAAACAATATTTTATTGTTGGTGTGTTTTTCTCTCTATAATTGTGATCTTTGTCTTGCTTAATTCTATATTTCCATTGTTTGATGTATGTATGCACTTATATGATTGAGACCTTATTTCACTGAGCTTACATACCCATATGGCCTTAACCTTTTCATTATCTTTGTAAACCAATGTTGAGCCTTTTAACCCCATTTATTCTTTACTTTAGCTCATCACTAATTCTAAGCGAAAAATAATAATGTTCCTAATTTGAATCCTTGGTTAGTTTAGACTAGTGAGAATATTCATGATTTAAGTGTGGAGAAGTTGGATTTGCCAATATTTGGTTTGAGAATTGGGTATTGCATATTCCTGTGAAAATGTGCAAAACAATAATTGAGCACATATTATTGCATTCAATAATTTAATCATATGCATTGAGGAAAACAAAAGAAAAGAAAAGAAAAAAAGAAAAAAAAAGAGAACAAATAATAAAAAAGAGACAAAATACCCCAAAGTAAATGGTGTTAACAATGCATATGAGTTGTACTCAAATTGGGATGCATGAATATGTGACAAAACATAGTTAATGGATAGTTAGGTTTTATATTCTGATTACATGGATTGGCTTAAGTTAGGTGGAAAGTTTAAGTTAATTAAGGATTCAGATTTTAGTCCACTTGGCCAAATACAATCCTGCCTTGACCCTAACCCCATTACAACCCTTGAAAGACCTCTTGATATGTGTATTTGTGCATCAAATTATTTGTTGATTGGTAGAAGAAGAGCAAGCCTTAGAAAGCAAGGTTAGTAGAGAATTGAGAGAATCGAGCCTTAAGAACTTGAGTAATTAGAGTGTATACACTTCCAGTGAGGGTTCGATGCTCGATTCTTTGTTCCCAGCTTTCACAAGCTTTCTTCTTGCAAGTCTACTTGTACTTTATTTTTGAGATTTGATTTAGTGGACTCTAGTTTATATTTTTTCTTGGAAGAATTATTTACTTTGACCAAGTAGGCAATAGCATTTTACATTTAGTTGTATTCATATAGATAGGTCACATTTCATAAATCCTACCATTCCTCTTCACTCTTTTAGTTCTCTTGAGCTTTGCATGAGGACATGCTAATGTTTAAGTGTGGGGAGATGATAAACCCCATTTTTAGGATTTATCTTATGCTTAATTGAGTGGATTTTATCCATTATTCTCACACTTATTCATAGAATTCACATGTTTTACATTTTCCTTCCTAATTTTGTGCTATGATTGAAAACATGCTTCTTTGGCCTTAAATTTGCTAATTTTAATTCTCTCTTACTACCATTCGATGCCGTGATATGTTTGTTAAGTGTTCTCAGGGTTTATAGGGCAGGAATGGCTTAGAGGATGGAAAGGAAGCATGTAAAAGTGGAAGGAATACAAGAAATTGAAGGAATTGCTAAGCTGTCAATCCTGACCTCTTCGTACTAAAATTTAATAATTGATGTTAAAGAGGTCCGAATGAGGCGGTTTCAGTTGCGTTGGAAAGCTAACATCCGGGGCTTCAAAATGATATGTAATTTGCCATAGTTGCCATGTAATTAGGCGACACGCACGCGTGGATCACGCGTACGCGTGACCTTACGAAAGTTCAGCGATGCGTACGCGTGACAGAGCCACGTGCTGCATTATACAGAAGACGCTGGGGGTGATTTCTGGGCTCCTTTTGGCCCAGTTCCAAGCCCGAAAACACAGAATAGATGCTGTAGAGTGGGGAAATCATAGATACAACTTTCATTCACATAATTCTAGGTTTTAGATGTAGTTTTCTAAAGAGAGAGGCTCTCTCCTCTCTCTAGGTTTTAGGGTTCTCAGTTTATTCCTTTTCAATTTCTGAATTCTATCTTATTTCAATTTAGTCTCTCTTCTACTTTTAATTGTTCTAGGATTCTAGTTTATTTATCTCCCTTATTGATTACTTTATGTTGCCACTTTAGTTTATGAATTCTCATGTTAGATTCAATTTTCTATTTAATGCAATTTGAGGTATTTCATAATTATTGTTCCTTTCTTCGTTTGTTATTATTGATGTTTGCAATTGGTTGTTTAGATTTAATATTCCTTGTATATTTTATGTTTTTATGTTGTGCCTTCTAAGTGTTTGATAAAATGCTTTGTTGGATTCTAAATTAGCTTTTTATGTTCTTAGCTTGGATTGATTAATTAGAGACTCTTGAATTGTCGAATTCTCTTGTTGGTTGGTGATTGAAACTTGCTAGTTGGCTTGAGCTTCACTAACTCTAGTCTTTGATTAGGACTTGTGATCTCAAGTTGAATTGATTATTTGACTTACCTTCAATTGTTAGAGGTTAACTAAGTAAGAGCAAAAGGCAATTACCATCACAAGTGACTATGATAATGGGGATGGAAATTACATTTATCAAACCTTGATAGGACTTTTTCTTAATTGTTATTTTATTTCCTTGCTATTTACATTCCTTGTTCCACATTTCAAAAACCCAAAAATATTCTATCTCATAACTAATAATAACTACACTTCCCTGCAATTCTTTGAGAGACGACCCGAGATTTAATACTTTGGTTTATTTTTATTGGGTTTGCTTTAGTGACAAACAAATTAAATTTGATTAAGGTTTAATTGTCGGTTTAGATCTATACTTACAATGCGCTTATTTTTGTGAAATTCTTTACCGACGATTTTTTCCCCTTCAATTATATCGGAAAGAGCTAACACATTGGCAATGTTCCAAAGACCAAAATTCAAGCAATCAATAAACACGATAACCAAAAACCTAATATTCGAAATTCGAAATTCGAAATATACCTAACCACCGGAATAACAGGGACCACCAACTCTAAGGTCGTGACAAAGCATTAAGCTCTATCGTCTATAAAAGACGAAGACATCAAGTAAATAAAACACAACAAAAAGAGTGGTATCAAAAGATCAAGAAAAGAAAAGCGCTTTTGATTTTTAGAAACTTAACTGACTTAAGCGTCGGAGTGTTTTCTGCTGGACTCCCGCGGATTGGAGTTTTCACCGAGCAAAGAGGAAAGACTATCAATGCCGAGAAAATAGCTAAAACATAATTCTATATTAAAAAGAATTTAATATTTTTGGTAGCCAAATACTAGTAAAAATTATTAAAAACTTATGGCCTCAAAATTTTATGTATTCATAACTCAATGTATCTCATCATATGATTATGTATCTAGGTTGAGACGGCTTTGGTGCTTGGCGTGACTCCACGACAAGCTTCTCACCAGCAACTAAAGAGGACTCTGATCATAGCACTGTCTTCGGTGATAGTACTATACCTCGGCTGGATCACTAGTCTATACATAACATTTTGGCGCTCATCGTGGGGCACGAATAATCTAACCCCCACTAAATCTCACTTTTTCTTTGTTGGTCTCTGAGCATTGTCTTACAGGGTTTTTTGGTATGGCTGACAATGGAATCTCAGAGTTAACTCAATTCGAGCTGATGGCCCAAAACGCGGAGCTTCAGGCCGAGGTTCAAAGGATGACCGAGCTACTGGCTCAGGAAAGGAATGGGAAGCACAATACTCGAGACCACAAAAGCACAAATGGCGTGCAATCGTGAGACCTAGAGGAGGTGACACCCCCAAAGAAAATGAAAACAATATCCAACCCTTTTTCAGAGGATATAATGAAATTCTCGATGCCAAAGAACTTTGTCCTGCCAACCACGCTGAAGCCATATGAAGGCCTGGGACACCTCAACATCCACATTACCAAGTTTCAATCTGTGATGGTTAACAGTGCTTCTGTCCTATACTCTGCCAATCTTTTCCGACCTTTTTAGATGGTGCTGCTTTATTGTAGTCTTCTAAGTTACCTGTAAGTTCAATCTCTTGCTTTGAGGATCTAGCAGAATCCTTCATCAATCATTTCATGGCCTTTAAAATATATGTTCGCGAATCATATTACCTTAGTATCATCAAACAAGGACAAAACGAGAGCCTCAAGGATTACATGACGCGATTTGCCAACGTGACTATGGAAATTTCTAATCATAGCATAGACATCCATTTGCATGCGCTTAAGAGCGGCCTCTAACTAAAAAAATTTCAAGAGACTATAGTAGTAACCAAACCAAAGACATTGGCAGAATTTCAAGAGAAAGCTATAGTACAAATGGAAATCGAGGAGCTTCGAGTAGCTCAGCGTCAAAAATAAGGCATTGGGCCATGCGAACCATAATCCAAAGGAAATACAATAAGAACGTCCATTACCGAACATTCATCGAAGGACATCTTATCCTCAGACGCACAGAAGAAGCATGGAAGCCATCAACTCACGGCAAGCTCGCCGCAACATGGGAAGGACCTTACCGAGTAACACAAGTCCTCGGCAAGGGAGCATACAAACTCCAAACACTACAAGGTGTTAACATCCCTGGTATTTGGAATGTTTCATCACTTAAACTTTACTTCACTTAAAATGATATAGGAAAGGGGAGATACTCTTTACCATCCCCATAACCTCAAAAACTGACAAACGAGTATATATCGGAAAGAGCTAACACATCAGCAATGTTCTAAATGCCGAAATTCAAGCAATCAGTAAACACGATAACCACAAACCTAATATTCAAAATTCAAAATATACCTAACCACCTGAATAACAGGGACCACCAACTCTAAGGCCATTACAAAGCAGTAAGCTATGTCATCTATAAAAGATGAAGACATCAAGTAAACAAAATACAACAAAAAGAGTGGTATCAAAAGACCAAGAAAAGAAAAGAGCTTTTTATTTCTAGAAACTTAATTGACTTGAACGTCAGAGTGTTTTTTGTAAGACCCCCGACGGATTGGAGTTTTTACTGAGAAGAGAGGAAAGACCAGCAACAACGAGCAAATAGTGCACTCAAGGAGTTAGGACTATACCTCGGCTGGATCATTGGTCTCCACATAACACATTCGATACCACTTATAATACAAATGGGTAATATGTTATTCTGGTTTATGTGTATTTTGATATTACTTTCGGTATACCTAGATAGTTTTTCGGTGTATATATGATTTTGTTTCCGTATCGTTGTATTCAGGTATAATCTGGTTTTTGGTTCTTTCGTTGGGGTGAATCACCATTGTCAGTCAACATTTATGGGGTGTGTTTTGATGAAAAATGAGGATATTCAATCATTTAAATAGGTATTTCAATGTTGGCTTCGTTGCATGGGAGAAAATGCTCCGAAAGAAATTCTTACCAATCAATGCGCATCGATACAAAAGGCTATCGAGGCTTGTATGCCCACCCGGTGTATTTGGCATATCATAAAGAAAATTCCAAGTAAATTAAATGGCTATAAGCAACACAAAGAAATTGAACATGAGATGAGTCACGTTATTTGGAAATCTTTTACAAAAGAATTATTTGATAGGAATTGGAATAATTTTTTGATGAAGTATTGTGTTGGGGACAACAAGTGGCTTTCAGGTAATAGTGTCTTTATTAGGATTAAGTGATGTTGTTACTTTTAGTGCGTGGATATTTATGTATTTTTTTTCTACAGTAGAGGTGTCAAACTGCACGTCTTTCGGTGTATTTTGGTTCTGATTGGTATTTTTCTAATTTTTTGAAAGCTTTTCGAAGATCGTCATTTATAGATTCCGGTTTATCTCGATCACCACTTCTAGGCCGGGATGAGAAGCACACAAAGGAGTGAGAGCATGCATGCTTTTTTTTTACTAGTTGATTACACGCAACAACTCACTTATCCAATTCATCAAACAATATGATAATTGCCTAGAAAGTAGAAAGCAGAGAGAGAAAGAATCGGATGCTGCAGATTTTTATACCGTCATACCTTGTGCAATAAAATCCTTAATAGAAGCTCAATTTCAGCATGTGTATACCCACCAAAATTTCAAGAAAATCTAAGCACAATTTAGAGAAAGGTAAATTGAATCACAAGATCAACGTAATCCGCTCTAGCTTATATGGTATATGAAGTTGTAGAATAGGTTTCTAACTCAACATTCAACAAGTTTGTAGGTACGTACGACATGATATCTTCTCAAGTTAAATGCTAGTGTTTATTATTCGAGTCAAGAGGGATATTGTGTCGTCATTATTTGAGAGCATTAAACTTTGAACGAGTAGATAAAGTGTCACCAAGATATATATTGGAACGATGGAGTAAGAACATAAAGAGGAGGCACACACATATCAAGAACAACCACGACGAGCCTCTTTTGGACCAAGAAGTATGAGATTTGACAATTTGGTGTTTCGGTCACAAAATATTTGTGAATTTGCATCAAAATGTAAGGAGTTGACTGCGATTTTGCACCGTGCATATGACAATGCTATGGTTGAGATGCAAGAATACAAAGCCAAAAGCAAAGAAAAATGTTCGTTATCACACGAAGATGCTTCGTTGGAAGATATTAAAGAGCTTCAAAGTCCTCCATAGGTGAGAACAAGAGGATGTTCGAAAAATAGATTGGGATCGAACACTAAAAAACAGATTGTAAATGCTACAAAGAAAAAGAAAAAGAATGCTCCAACTGAGGTAAAACTCATGTTCTTTAAATAGTGGGAATTGAATTTGTGCATTTAATAATTTTGCTAATATATGATTTACCTTTTGTAGTTTAACCTTTTTTATGGTGGTTTAGTGGTACAGTCAAATTTTAGCCATTATCATGGACATATTATGAATTATAATTTCAGAGATTCAAGATAATAAGATAGATTTTCGGTGTTTTATGAATCTATTTCATTGTTATTTGACACAATTTCGGTGTAATCTACATAATGTTCTTTTTTTTTATGGAAATGGGTTTAGTATTTATATTTTCTTGTTTTTGTTCTATTTTTTGATATTTTGAAATTAGTTTTTTTAATTATTTGATGGGATTTGTTTTTTATTTTAAATATTCAGTACACAGACAATTCAATACTTAAGTAGTATAGAAATTCAACCTAGAGAATTTGGTGTTTATCTGAATAATTTTTGGTGTATTCGAAAAGTAATTCGGTGTAGTACAGCATTTATTCTTCTTTTCCTGCATTTTTCTGAACTTGGATTCATTCAGATTAACAACATTTCAATACAGTACAGACATGTTCATAGAAGTTTAATTTTGTAAAGAAAATCATGTACTATCAATACAAAGATATAATTTACAATATCAAACTATCTACTATCAATATCTGATGATTTCAATGTACAATAAGGCCTTAATAGTGCTGCAGATGGCTTGAATAGTCTGATGGCTTCACATTCTTCAATGGTTTTATCTCTGAGTTGATTCATTTCGTCAAATAGAATTATTAAAGCATATTCCACTCTGAAATGATCAACTTCATCCTACAGTTTAAAGAAATTTCTTTACTAAAGTCCGTTAATTTAGTAATAGAGAGTTATTTACTTTTAAAGATAGTTACCTGTCTCCAATTCTTCCATGAATATTTTGTCTTTTTGATATTTTTTGGATCAATTAACTCTAGCCATTTCATAACATATATTGCATAATCGTAGCTAAAAACAAGAATAAATTAACACAATAAAATAGTAGAGTAAGAGAAAACACAATAAAATTTATTAAATAGAAATATTTGATACCTTGTCCGTTGTCCACTGATGTTAATATATGGTGCTTCGACACCCTCATCATTATCTATCAAAGGTTCTCCTCCAGTAATCACCCTCATTTTTTAAATGATAAAGCCCTAAGACCAAAACAAGGCAAGTATAATTTCAACTTTTAGAATTCAATGTTTATTTGAATATTTTTCGGTGTATTCGAAAAGCAATTCGGTGTATTATAGTATTTATTTTTCTTTTTTTATAAAACTACAAGTGTACCTTACTTTAAACAGACATAAATAATAGAATTTATAAAGGGAACAGAAATTTGTACCAAATAAACAATTTACAACAAATTTATTAATTGCTATTCTCTCTTTTGTATGAGCTTTTTTGTTTTTTTGGGTTAAGGACATGAAATTTCTTCTTTTCAACATCAGCTATCCAAAACCACTAATGCCCCGCATAGCAAACCGGGTCAAATATCCGAAATTTGGGTAGAGAGAATAATTTTTTTAGCTTAATTGCCACCTAATATAAGAATTATTTAAGAAACTTTATAAATGAAAGCTTACAAACAGATGGGATGCACGCTTCTTCTTGTCCAAAAACGGGATGTAGTCTTGATAGTCTTCAACCCATAAGGCTTCTTAGTTTTTGGATGAAGAAAGTTGCCCTCATGACTCGACAATGCATAATTCTGCAAAATTTGTATAACACCGAAAGAAATAGTTTAGTAAACAATATATTTTAAAAATATACTAAAATTTTAATGTATTACAACTTACCACAATATCAGGGGTAGACAGTATATGAGTTTCTGAAATCTTTCAATTTTTTTGGTGTTTAGAATTTGGCACATTGCCGAGACAACATACAAAAACAAAAAATCCAAACTTAATACATATATGGCACAACGACTGATAAGAAAATCATTAACATTATTCTAGGATTATCAGATTTTCGACATCTGAGTCAGCTTTTAAGGATTCAAAGTGCATTCTTCTTATTTTCAATAGTATTTCATGCTTCAGTATAAAAATTGTCTCCCACTCATTAGTGCTTTCATCTTCATAAGTCTAGATATTTGTCACCCAATGCAAGAATTTTTCCTTAAGTTCGTCTGTTGTTTGCTTCTGCCTCATGGGAGTTTTGAATTTGTTGAGGAAGCTCATTGTAGGCTGCATCTTTTTTAGAGATGAACTTTTCCTTTTGCAAAATTTAATGCTGCTGCAACCCCAGTATCTATGACAGCTTCCACGAACTCTTCCAAATCTTTCACCAATATTAGGCTGTCTTGAGATTTTCCCTTGACAGCTTGTAGTTCATCCTCTTGAGAAAGTGTAGCCTCCTTGTAACACCCTACCACATAGAGATTTATGCCTAGGACATAAATTAAAGGTGGTGAGGTGCTACAACCTCTAAAAAAAATATAGATATATAGTAGAAGTTGAAAGGGAGTTATAACGAGGAGTCTTGAAAGAAAGCTTAAGCAACAAGTCGCCAAAAGAAAAGTGTGTCGCTCCCATGAACGAAAACTTAAGTACGAAGAAAAGTAAAGAAATATATAAATAATAATAGCGGAAAGTCAAAAAGTATAGAATATCAAGCTCAAAGCTCGACCTGCGAAACTAAGGCCGGCCGGAGAATATGTACATATATACGTGTAAATAAGTATATCCCAACATACATAAAGTAATCACCTAGTTCTCCAAAAAAAAGCCTCTAAGAGGATTAAACATAAGTTATATATATATATATATATTTATTTATAAACATAAATACATAACCGACAACCCAAAAATATAACAGCCTAACTTCGGTTGCCATAGGAACCTCCAGATGCCTAGCGAGGAGCCTCTTGACCTGCATCTGAAAATGACAACATATGTATGGAATGAGAACTGGAGGTTCTCAG
Organism: Arachis ipaensis; assembly: GCF_000816755.2. Lineage (NCBI taxonomy): Eukaryota > Viridiplantae > Streptophyta > Magnoliopsida > Fabales > Fabaceae > Arachis > Arachis ipaensis. Next base: position 113,571,032 of record NC_029787.2, read on the forward strand.
CATGGTAATGGTGCCTACATAATATATAAAGTCCCGGAAAAGTCAGAGGCAATTCTAGAACTCCGACACTCAGAATTAAACTTATATAATAAGCTAAACCAGATTTTGGGCATATAATCTAAGGTTTTCAAGTTTATAACTCAATTCCTAACTTAACCCTTGGAATCCTGCTTCCTCCAACCCTCCGAAACACCAATGGAACAACCCTCGTCACTCTTCCGCCAGACAAGGGGCATCTCAGTTGCACAGTGTAACACCCTAACTTTTAGTACGTCATGATCGTACTAAAGATAAGGCATTACTAATCTACTTTCATTATTTACTATTTAATATTGAGCCTTTAGTTCGATGTCGCATTTCAGTTTTAAGAAAATGCCTGAAAATTTGCTTTTGTTGATTAAAAACCATATATCAAAGATCCCCAACCAATACTAATCACATAGTTATTAATAATAATAAATATCATACAACAGAATTCAAATAAAACTTAGATACAATTCCTATCCCTCTGTATAAAATAAAATCTTAATTAACAAAGGTGAGGGAATTCTACGAAAGCAACTCAATACATAAACTTAAGTCTAATAAGACTAATATTCGCCCGCAGCTTCACACTGAATCTTCGAACCTGTGTCACTGAAAGGGTGGAGGATTTTGGGATGAGAACAAATCACGCGTTCTCAGTAGGGAATGGGAATGCCGTAAAAGTAATGAAATAAAGTGCAAATAATTAACTTTACTCAATAAAACTATATTTTTATCAAACCCTTTGAAAATACTCTTGGTTCTACTTTAGCTAACCAATTACCTCTTTTTAAAATCTCTAAACTCAAAACATAATTTTAAATATAAAACTAGTCACATTACCTGTCTCTCAGCTACATAGTTAATTCTCAGTCAAATGTCAATTCGTAATCACTTTAATACATTCATAAACAAATAGCACAAGCAAGAGATCCAATTCAATGTACAAGCAAGCCACAACAAGAAAAACAGCACAATCACAAAGAAATAAGACAAGCAAGCGCAATCAGATGCAAATGTACAAACAACATGATGCATGTCTATCCCTAACGCAGGCCATGAGCTCATGTGTCGGTTGCCTACCCGCTCCAGACATTATTTGGGCACAAGTCCCAGATATGGCTTTCCAGATGCATACAATGTGCTTATAAGTTGTACGGCTAGGCCGCATACAGTGTGACTTTAAGTTGTATGGTTAGGCCACATACAGTGTGACTTTCCAAATCAATAAGCGTACATCTGGAAAATAGTTCTCAGTGTGTGGGCGTCCCCACTTTACATTTGGCACTAAGGCCCAAGCAATATCACATCTGCTTTCCTGTGGCAGACAATCTCTTTAAGTTAATATATTCCTTAAATCCTTGTTCTCTGCTCTCCTGTGGCAGAGATTCCTTTTCTTAATAAACCGAGCTCAAATCATTATTTAAAACAAAATCTCTCCTTAAAAGATTGGATTTAAAACATTATATTTTTCTTAATAAATCGAACTTTAAAATAGAATAAATATTTTCTTAACTAAATAAATTTCAAATAGTTTAATTTTCCCCAAAACCAAATCTTTTAAAATAGCATTTCAAACAAAACCTCAATTTCATAAAAATTTCGGCAGCACCTCCCCTAAAACTCGGGATATGCCACCCTTTCGGGTTCCCTCTTTCTCAACAAATCACCAGCCCTTTTATTAGCAATAATCATAACAACAGATTCTCAGTAGACAACTCATCATAACTCGGTTTAACAATCATTCTATCACTAAACGAGGCAGAAATTTGTCGATTAAGAATTTATAATAAGAACGGCATTGCAAGTACAGTTCTTAACCGACGGAAATTCCGCTTATCAATTTAGAAAGGGTTGTCACAATTTAAGAATAAAAATATTGGGAGTAGAAATCCCAGGTCGTCTCCCAACGAATTGACAAAAGAGTGCTTTTTTATTAGTCAGAGATTTTTCGAGAAATTTTAAGAGTTGGAGAACAGAAAAATAAAGGATTGCAATTTAAAGCAATGAAAATTAGCAAGAGAATTTATATAATCAAAATAAAAGCCTTGACTAGGGAAAGATTAATTGGAAGTTCTATCCTTGTTGAATTTTTTCAAGTGTAATAGCAAGAGGTTGTTGTTTTGACTTAGTTAACCCTTACCGAATAAAGGAAAGTCAAGTGATTGAGCTAACTCTTACTCAAAAGTCCTAATCCTCTCCTATGGAAGGACTAGCGTTAGTAAATAGAGAGTTAGCCAACAACTTCCAATTGAAATTGACACTTAAGTATTCCAACTCAAGGGTCTTCTTTTAATCAACCCCCAAGTCAAGTTAGGAGTCTACTCCATTGATATGAATACTACTTTCACAGGCATGTAAAGAGAATAAGAAGAAGACATGATAATTTAAACAAATAATAATTGAAAATTAATTAAAGATAAAAGTAGTTCTTTGCATTAATAAATCCCAAAATCATAAACATCCTTATCTGAACAGGGTTAATGGGCGATTAAAAGAGTAAAGGAATAAGAAAACAAACTAGAATAGTAGCAACTTCAACGGAGGTAGTGACTCTTCCCAATATCCAAATCAAAAGCATAAACTCTAAAACTATGAATGTGAAGAGACCTAGAGGAAGTAGTGTTTCTCTCTAAGATTCCAAACTAAAACTAAGAACTATGCGAATGAGATTGTCTTTTGAGTATCTGCTTGTCCACTGGCTCTAGTCTGTGTTTTTGGGCCGAAAACTGGGTCCAAACTCAGCCCAAAATCACCCCCAGCGTCTTCTGTGTTTTCTGCACGTGGCGCATGTCACGCGTACGCGTCGCTGGTCATCTTCGCGTATCACGCATACGCGTCAGGTACGCGCACGCGTCGCCGTGCGAACTCCAATTCACGCGCACGCATGAGCCATGCATGTCCGTCGCTTCTCGCTGGTTATCTTCTTTATTTCTTGTGCTCCTTCCATTTTTGCGAGCTTCCTCTCCATCCTCTAAGTCATTCCTACCCTATATAGTCTGAAAACACTTAACACACAGATCACGGCATCGAATGGTAAAAAGAGAAATTAAAAATATACAATTGAAAGGCTTAGGAAGCAAGTTTTCAATTATAGAATAAAACTAGGAAGCAATTGTAAAATCATGCAAATCGTATGAATAAGTGTGCAAAGGCTTGATAAAAACTACTCAAATCAGCACAAGATAAACCATAAAATAGTGGCTTATCAATCTCCGCACACTTAAACATTAGCATGTCCTCATGCTAAGCTCAAGGAGACAGAAGGAATGAATGGGGGAAAATAAGACTCATGAGATGCAACCTATGAATGCGAATGCAACTATATGCTAAGATGTTTCTGTCTTACTTGGTTAAAAGTAAACAAGTTCTCCAAGACAAACATAAATCAGATTCCACTAATTCAAATTACACAATAAAAGACAAGTAAACTTGTAAGAAGGCAGCTCATGAAAGCAGGAAACATAGAATCAAGTATTGAACCCTCACTAGTAGTGTATATGCACTCTAATCGCTCAAGTGTCTAGGGGTAATCACTCTATTCTTCTCTAGTCATGCTTTCTAAAACTTTTTTCTTCATCTAACCAATCAACAAATATTTAGTATACCAATGCAAACATCATGAGGTCTTTTCAAGGTTGTAATGGGGCTAAGGTAAAGGTGAGGATATATGTATGGCTAAGTGAGCTATAATATGAATCTTTGACTAACCTAAGTTCTCTCCTAACACACACACACACACACACTCTATGTAACTCTAAAATCATGCCTAGCTACCCATAAATTCCCACTTTTGTATATTTCACATACTCATATACCAAAAATTTCTCTTTTTTTTTTAATTTCACCACATATGCATTGATCTTTTATTAAACTTAACATTGGGATAATTTTGTCCCCTTATTTATCTATTTACTTATATTGTAATTTATTATTTTTATTATATATTTTTTTATTTTTATTTTTTTTTAAACATGAAAGCAAACATAACATATCAATGCACATGGGTTTTTAATTATTCTAGTCTCACATGAGTAGGTACCCAAATTCCCAATATTCAGATAAAGTAGAAACATAACACATTCCCATTAACCTAGGTTCCCACAATTTCCCGCACTTAATTGATACACAATCTCTATCTTAAGCCAACCAAAGATTCAAATCAGGTGATTAATTATTTTTCTGCTTAAGGCTAGTGATGTGGTAAAATGCAGAACGAATGGGGATTAAAAGGCTCAAAGTGGCTAACAAAGGTAAATGAAACGGTAGGCTATTTGGGATAAGTGAGCTAATAACAATTGATGGCCTTAATCATATATATGCATGCAAATATACTAAACAATGGACATATAGAATGGAACAAACTATAGATTGTAATCATAGAGAAGAAAACACACAAAAATAAAAATCATGGTTAAATAATGTAACCATATAATCAAGCTCAAATCTCACAGGTTGTATGTTCTTAGCTATAATTCATGTTCTAAATTACAATCCTCAAACAAGTTTAACACGAATTTTCAATTTAAATTAGTGAAATACTATAAAAAGGGTCTTGAAAAGAAACTCACTACCTTAACCAAGCAAAACATATATGCAAACAATTATTATCATGCAATCTATCCTACCTAACAAAAGAAAAAAGTCAAATATTGGTGTTAAGAGAGAGAAGTTACCTTCGGAAGTCAAGGACTGACCTCCCTACACTTAAGGCTTGGCACGGTCCTCCGTACCATCAGTAAGGAGCAAGGTAGGGCTGGAAGCATTGCCTCCGCTGTCTGGTTCGCCATGGCTACTGTGCTACTGGATGAAAGGGAGTTCGGGGTGTCTTTCGGTTCTGGAGGTGGGTGGTACCCACTATGAGGTCCTTCAGATAGTTGTATCGGCGGTTGTTACGGCGCTCCAAATGCTCCATTCGCAGGTCTTGCCGGTCGAACCTCTCAAGGATCTGAAGGAACATCTGATGGATGGATGGTGCTTGTGGTGTGGAGGATGGTGGGGTGGAAGAAGGAGGAGTATCCAAAGATGGGCCTGCAGGTCGGTTCGCAAAAGAAACTGGTGGCCTGATGTACTTCCCATTCGGGACGTACTGGTCGGCCCTGGGGATCATGACCTTCGTGTCTCCAGTCCGATAGGAGACACCTGCTGCAGAGACTTAATCTGAAATCAAGACGGGGAAAGGCAGGTTACCCGCAATCTGTACATGTCCCATGGCCTGCCAAATGTGTCAGGAAAGGTTGAGAGGTTGCTCTGTCAGGATACAACAGATGAGAACAGCAATGTTTGCTGTGAAGGTGGACTCGTGAGTGCTCGAAAAGGTATAGTGGGACATAAATCAATATTAACAACAATCTCAACAGTTCAATAACCACCATCTGACATAATAAATTAGAATTAGAATTTCCAGCAATTCAGTCACAATCATGATCTTAACTCAAAATCAATCTTAAAAACCAAAATTAGCATTGCCAAGCGTCTTTAAAACCATCATTCAAACATATTTCAAACGAGGAACAAAACATGCTTTCATAATTACGAACACCCAATACAATTTCAGTAAACTTTCACACCAACATACACATTCTCTTAACAAAGATCTCAAACCACATAAAACCACCAAGAGACACAACCAGTTACACATTTACTCCGCATCTAAAATCCATCACAGATCAAGCATTCGTATATTTGCAATAATTCATTAAACTTCTTAGGCATTCAAAGTTTAAAATATTTAATTTAATAAAATATCTCCTACCTCGAAAAGTCGAACCAACGCGTTAAAGAAAACCTTTTACCCTTGGCCCGGAAATAACGGCATCAACTCCAACTATGTTTCGCAGTGATAACAGCCACAAGAGCACCAGCTAACATCAATAACTCAATCCTGACATAAAATCGTCATGAAAAACTCAATAATTTACAATAGAACAGTGACAAAGAGTGGTTTTCTGAGCAAAAGAGGCTTACTGGACTACTAGAAAGGAAGGACAGGGACAACAGCACCTCAAGCTTCCTTCCCAGTGACCACGTCACCGTTCTTCGATAGCCAGGCGCGGTGGTGCAACATTTTACTCATCTGGCGGGTTTGCCTCCTCCCTATTCGCATTCTGCTCGTCCATGACAGCAACGCCCTTCGTGGCTCCCTCTCCTTTGGCGAAAATGAAACAAGGTAACGGCGACTGGGCTTGAACGGCGACGGCTGGAAGCGGCGGCGGTGACATGCAGTGGCGTGGAGCGTGGCGACGGAGCACGAACGACGATGAGGATGGGGGGCACGGCGACGCCTTCTTCCTCCCGCTCTTGGCTCGTGCTCGTCTCCCTCCTCTGGTTCCTTCTGCGAACGACGTCCCTCAAGATTCAACGATGACGCGGCGCGGCTTCCTCCCACGATGACAGTGCGACAGCGGCGGCGGCGGTGAGATGGACAAGGCACAGGATGGTGCGACAGCTACTCGGCTCTCCGTCTCTCTCCCTCAAGCCCTCACCATTTCTTTCTTTCCTTGTTTTCTTTTCTATTGTTGCTGGGTTTGATAAGGAAGGGAACATTGGCGGTTAGGTTAGAAGAGATTAGGGTTTTGTGTATGAAATTGGGTATTTTGGGTAGTTTAGTAATTTTAATAAAATTAGGGTAATAGATTAATTGAAAACTAATATTAATCTAACACTAATATTTATAAAAATACTTATTTAATTATCAACTTAATTTATTTTCAAATAAACACTAATTCAATAATTAGAGTTAATCAAATTAATTTCTTTTAAAATCATAAAATATAGTTCAAAATCTAATTATTCAAATTAAACCATACATCTAAAACCCTCATTATTTTTCAATTACTCAAGCTTTCAAATCAATAATAAGAAAATATCCAACTAATATAAAATTTTCTGAAATTAATATCTTGAATAAATAAAATAAATCATAATTAATTTATTATTTAATTTCTAAAAATCTGGGGTCTTACACAATAAGTGGTTATTCCATCTACATCTACCATAAAAGGATATTATAAAAGAGTGAAGGAGTTACCTAATATAACTTGTTGGGATATTCTTTTTGCCAGAATAAAGGTAGTTGAAAAGTATACTCTGCCTTTACAAATCTTTGCTTTAGAAATCTTGTAGTTTATAGTCATTCTATCATTTTCTGCTTTGATAATAGTTTCAGTTGTTTTTTCATAGTACTTGTAACATCCTAACTTTTAGCAACTCATGATCGCACTAAAAGTTCAGGCGTTACCTACCTCTAATTTTTTTTATTTAGTACTATATTTATTTAATATTGAGCCTCTGCGAAATACAACTGGATTTTTAATTATAAAAGCGAAAAGCCTTTACTTTAAAGCACTTAATCACATAAGTATATTCACATAGCATTATATACATAGACTTATTCAAAAATTTTCAAATACAAGTCCTAGCCATCTGTAAACCAAAATGGCAAGTGACGAGGAAAAAAATCTTAACTAAACCAAAAATAAAAAATACAAATACATATAGCTCTGTAGTTCGGTCACGACTTTGCGCCAAAACTTTCTGAACCTATCACTAAAAAAGAAAATCTGTAAGGGGGTGAGAACGTCGTCCTCGTAGGTTCTTAGTAGGAAAGAGAATACCATAAAAAAAAATACTTGCAAATAAAAAGATTCCATTATAAAAATAATTTCTTTTTAAAATACACTTTGGAAAAGTTTTATTAGAAATCTTACTTCAAAAATGTCGTAAAAAAACTCCTTTAATTTATAAGTTCGTAAAGTAAATCGAAAAGGATAAATTCCCACAATTCGTTAAATCTACCATCATCTATACACATTCAGCCTTCAGTCACACAGAACTCTCAGTTGGTTTATGCTCAGATAATTCAATCACATCATCAGCACCATCTTCAGACCAAAGTCTCTCAGTTGATTTAAACACAAACAATTCAAACAAATCAATCACAATTCAAGAACAGTTATAGCAAATAATACAAGTAGCTGCTAAATTGGATTAGCATGTAGGCAAAACAAGACAATCAATGCACATTCAAACATATCAAACAAATACATATGATACATGTATGTTCTATTGGCCATGAACTCACATGTTAATTAAACTGCCAGAATCCAACACATCCGATAGCTGACCCAGATATTGTACTAACGGCATCAACTCCAACTATGTTTCGCAGTGATAACAGCCACAAGAGCACCAGCTAACATCAATAACTCAATCCTGACATAAAATCGTCATGAAAAACTCAATAATTTACAATAGAACAGTGACAAAGAGTGGTTTTCTGAGCAAAAGAGGCTTACTGGACTACTAGAAAGGAAGGACAGGGACAACAGCACCTCAAGCTTCCTTCCCAGTGACCACGTCACCGTTCTTCGATAGCCAGGCGCGGTGGTGCAACATTTTACTCATCTGGCGGGTTTGCCTCCTCCCTATTCGCATTCTGCTCGTCCATGACAGCAACGCCCTTCGTGGCTCCCTCTCCTTTGGCGAAAATGAAACAAGGTAACGGCGACTGGGCTTGAACGGCGACGGCTGGAAGCGGCGGCGGTGACATGCAGTGGCGTGGAGCGTGGCGACGGAGCACGAACGACGATGAGGATGGGGGGCACGGCGACGCCTTCTTCCTCCCGCTCTTGGCTCGTGCTCGTCTCCCTCCTCTGGTTCCTTCTGCGAACGACGTCCCTCAAGATTCAACGATGACGCGGCGCGGCTTCCTCCCACGATGACAGTGCGACAGCGGCGGCGGCGGTGAGATGGACAAGGCACAGGATGGTGCGACAGCTACTCGGCTCTCCGTCTCTCTCCCTCAAGCCCTCACCATTTCTTTCTTTCCTTGTTTTCTTTTCTATTGTTGCTGGGTTTGATAAGGAAGGGAACATTGGCGGTTAGGTTAGAAGAGATTAGGGTTTTGTGTATGAAATTGGGTATTTTGGGTAGTTTAGTAATTTTAATAAAATTAGGGTAATAGATTAATTGAAAACTAATATTAATCTAACACTAATATTTATAAAAATACTTATTTAATTATCAACTTAATTTATTTTCAAATAAACACTAATTCAATAATTAGAGTTAATCAAATTAATTTCTTTTAAAATCATAAAATAGAGTTCAAAATATAATTATTCAAATTAAACTATACATCTAAAACCCTCATTAATTTTCAATTACTCAAGCTTTCAAATCAATAATAAGAAAATATCCAACTAATATAAAATTTTCTGAAATTAATATCTTGAATAAATAAAATAAATCATAATTAATTATTATTTAATTTATAAAAATCTGGGGTCTTACATCTTACCCCACTTATAAAAATTTTCATCCTCGAAAATTTATGCAAAACAAGAGAGGCTTATATTAATTATACTTTTTAAACATAATCAAGGAAGAGGCAAAAAGGATCTCAGCATATATACATATATACAGTTTCAATTACTTGTATTTTCAGATGGTACAAAGGTATAAGGGTAGAAGTGCGCAAAGCAGAAATTACGTGGCAAGCTTGACACAAAAGATATCATGGCTCAAGCATGTGATGACAAGGCAAGCAGCGATGGGTTATAAAACAAGTTGGGGTTAAGACGATCTGATTAACGTTCGCATACTAATCTCGTATCGGCTTCAGAGTTGCAACTTTCCAATTTCAACTTCTAACATTTTCCAAACCCCACGATATGCGTTACCTATTAGTTCTATTTCGCCTACGATAACCCGTTAACATTTCCATACACATAACCATCAACATTAAGTTGGCCAGACTTAACATCAACAGATATGCAACGGTAAGCTAACGACGTTAATCAATAGACAGTCATGTGCATAAAGCTCTAATTCTCATCATTCGGACAAAGACCTAAAACATGACAGACACTCACAGTATGCAGTGAAGCATAATCAGTCCATTCCCAAGGCTCTAATAGGAGCGAACTGCTCTGATACCACAATGTAACACCCTAACTTTTAGTACGTCATGATCGTACTAAAGATAAGGCATTACTAATCTACTTTCATTATTTACTATTTAATATTGAGCCTTTAGTTCGATGTCGCGTTTCAGTTTTTAAGAAAAAGCCTGAAAAGTTTGCTTTTGTTAATTAAAAACCATATATCAAAGATCCCCAAGAAATACTAATCACATAGTTATTAATAATAATAAATATCATACAACAGAATTCAAATAAAACTTAGATACAATTCCTATCCCTCTGTATAAAATAAAATCTTAATTAACAAGGGCGAGGAAATTCTACGAAAGCAACTCAATACATAAACTTAACTCTAATAAGACTAATATTCGCTCACAGCTTCACACTGAATCCAAATTAATTTCTTTTAAAATCATAAAATAGAGTTCAAAATATAATTATTCAAATTAAACTATACATCTAAAACCCTCATTAATTTTCAATTACTCAAGCTTTCAAATCAATAATAAGAAAATATCCAACTAATATAAAATTTTCTGAAATTAATATCTTGAATAAATAAAATAAATCATAATTAATTATTATTTAATTTATAAAAATCTGGGGTCTTACATCTTACCCCACTTATAAAAATTTTCATCCTCGAAAATTTATGCAAAACAAGAGAGGCTTATATTAATTATACTTTTTAAACATAATCAAGGAAGAGGCAAAAAGGATCTCAGCATATATACATATATACAGTTTCAATTACTTGTATTTTCAGATGGTACAAAGGTATAAGGGTAGAAGTGCGCAAAGCAGAAATTACGTGGCAAGCTTGACACAAAAGATATCATGGCTCAAGCATGTGATGACAAGGCAAGCAGCGATGGGTTATAAAACAAGTTGGGGTTAAGACGATCTGATTAACGTTCGCATACTAATCTCGTATCGGCTTCAGAGTTGCAACTTTCCAATTTCAACTTCTAACATTTTCCAAACCCCACGATATGCGTTACCTATTAGTTCTATTTCGCCTACGATAACCCGTTAACATTTCCATACACATAACCATCAACATTAAGTTGGCCAGACTTAACATCAACAGATATGCAACGGTAAGCTAACGACGTTAATCAATAGACAGTCATGTGCATAAAGCTCTAATTCTCATCATTCGGACAAAGACCTAAAACATGACAGACACTCACAGTATGCAGTGAAGCATAATCAGTCCATTCCCAAGGCTCTAATAGGAGCGAACTGCTCTGATACCACAATGTAACACCCTAACTTTTAGTACGTCATGATCGTACTAAAGATAAGGCATTACTAATCTACTTTCATTATTTACTATTTAATATTGAGCCTTTAGTTCGATGTCGCGTTTCAGTTTTTAAGAAAAAGCCTGAAAAGTTTGCTTTTGTTAATTAAAAACCATATATCAAAGATCCCCAAGAAATACTAATCACATAGTTATTAATAATAATAAATATCATACAACAGAATTCAAATAAAACTTAGATACAATTCCTATCCCTCTGTATAAAATAAAATCTTAATTAACAAGGGCGAGGAAATTCTACGAAAGCAACTCAATACATAAACTTAACTCTAATAAGACTAATATTCGCTCACAGCTTCACACTGAATCTTCGAACCTGTGTCACTGAAAGGGTGGAAGATTTTGGGATGAGAACAAACCACGCGTTCTCAGTAGGGAATGGGAATGCCGTAAAAGTAATGAAATAAAGTGCAAATAATTAACTTTACTCAATAAAACGATATTTTTATCAAACCCTTTGAAAATACTCTTGGTTCTACTTTAGCTAACCAATTACCTCTTTTTAAAATCTCTAAACTCAAAACATAATTTTAAATATAAAACTAGTCACATTACCCGTCTCTTAGCTACATAGTTAATTCTCAGTCAAATGTCAATTCGTAATCACTTTAATACATTCATAAACAAATAGCACAAGCAAGAGATTCAATTCAATGTACAAGAAAGTCACAACAAGACAAACAGCACAATCACAAAGAAATAAGACAAGCAAGCGCAATCAGATGCAAATGTACAAACAACATGATGCATGTCTATCCCTAACGCAGGCCATGAGCTCATGTGTCGGTTGCCTACCCGCTCCCAACATTATCCGGGCACAAGTCCCAGATATGGCTTTTCAGATGCATACAGTGTGCTTATAAGTCATACAGCTAGGCCTCATACAGTGTGACTTTAAGTCGTACGGCTAGGCCACATACAGTGTGACTTTCCAAATCAATAAGCGTACATCTGGAAAACAGTTCTCAGTGTGTGGGCGTTCCCACTTTACATTTGGCACTAAGGCCCAAGCAATATCACATTTGCTTTCCTGTGGCAGACAATCTCTTTAAGTTAATATATTCCTTAAATCCTTGTTCTCTGCTCTCTTGTGGCAGAGATTCCTTTTCTTAATAAACCGAGCTCAAATCATTACTTAAAACAAAATCTCTCCTTAAAAGATTGGATTTAAAACATTATATTTTTCTTAATAAATCGAACTTTAAAATAGAATAAATCTTTTCTTAACTAAATAAATTTCAAATAGTTTAATTTTCCCCAAAACCAAATCTTTTAAAATAGCATTTCAAACAAAACCTCAATTTCATAAAAATTTCAGCAGCACCTCCCCTAAAACTCGGGATATGCCACCCTTTCGGTTTCCCTCTTTCTCAACAAATCACCAGCCCTTTTATTAGCAGTTATCATAACAATAGATTCTCAATAGACAACTCATCATAACTCGGTTCAACAATCATTCTATCACCAACTAAAGTCAAAATTTCCATCAATTATTCTTTTAAAGTAAACCCATCCAACTTCAAGAATTCATAACTACTTTTCAAATTCAGCCTCACATAATTCTAATTATTTTAGAGTTACTTATTCATCAGCAATGTTACAATTTTAATTTAATAAGAATCACATTTTAAGAAAACAATTCAAAAACCAAACTTCAATCATTTAACAATCCTCAAAATTAATTCTAATTAATCATAAATCAATATTAACAACAATCTCAACAGTTCAATAACCACCATCTGACATAATAAATTAGAATCAGAATTTCCAGCAATTCAGTCACAATCATGATCTTAACTTAAAATCAATCTTAAAAACCAAAATCAGCATTGCCAAGCGTCTTTAGAACCATCATTCAAACATATTTCAAACGAGGAATAAAACATGCTTTCATAATTACGAACACCCAATACAATTTCAGTAAACTTTCACACCAACATACACATTCTCTTAACAAAGATCTCAAACCACATAAAACCACCAAGAGACACAACCAGTTACACATTTACTCCGCATCTAAAATCCATCACAGATCAAGCATTCATATATTTGCAATAATTCATTAAACTTCTTAGGCATTCAAAGTTTAAAATATTTAATTTAATAAAATATCTCCTACCTCGAAAAGTCGAACCAACGCGTTAAAGAAAACCTTTTACCCTTGGCCCGGAAATAACGGCATCAACTCCAACTATGTTTCGCAGTGATAACAGCCACAAGAGCACCAGCTAACATCAATAACTCAATCCTGACATAAAATCGTCATGAAAAACTCAATAATTTACAACAAAACAGCGACAAAGAGTTGTTTTCTGAGTAAGAGGGGCTTACTGGACTACTGGAAAGGAAGGACAGGGACAGCAGCACCTCAGGCTTGCTTCCCAGTGACCACGGCACCGTTCTCCGGTAGCCAGGCGCGGCGGTGCAGCCTTCTACTCATCTGGCGGGTTTCCCTCCTCCCTATTCACATTCTGCTCGTCCATGACAGCAACGCTCTTTGTGGCTCCCTCTCCTTTGGCGACAATGAAACAAGGTAACGGCGACTGGGCTTGAACGGCAACGGCTGGAAGCGGCGGCGGCGACATGCAGTGGCGTGGAGCGTGGCAACGGAGCATGAACGACGATGAGGACGGGGGGTCACGGCGACGCCTTCTTCCTCCCGCTCTTGGCTCGTGCTCGTCTCCCTCCTCTGGTTCCTTCTGCGAATGACGTCCCTCAAGATTCAACGATGACGCGGCGCGGCTTCCTCCCATGATGACAGTGCGACAGCGGCAGCAGCGGCGAGATGGACAAGGCACAGGACGGTGCGACAGCTACTCGGCTCTCCGTCTCTCTCCCTTAAGCCCTCACCATTTCTTTCTTTCCTTGTTTTCTTTTCTATTGCTGCTGGGTTTGATAAGGAAGGGAATATTGGCAGTTAGGTTAGAAGGAATTAGGGTTTTGTGTATGAAATTGGGTATTTTGGGTAGTTTAGTAATTTTAATAAAATTAGGATAATAGAGTAATTGAAAACTAATATTAATCTAACACTAATATTTATAAAAATACTTATTTAATTATCAACTTAATTTATTTTCAAATAAACACTAATTCAATAATTAGAGTTAATCAAATTAATTTCTTTTAAAATCATAAAATATAGTTCAAAATCTAATTATTCAAATTAAACCATACATCTAAAACCCTCATTATTTTTCAATTACTCAAGCTTTCAAATCAATAATAAGAAAATATCCAACTAATATAAAATTTTCTGAAATTAATATCTTGAATAAATAAAATAAATCATAATTAATTTATTATTTAATTTCTAAAAATCTGGGGTCTTACACACAGACAAATAATATAGACAAAAAAAATCACAGATAAAAATGCAGTTACAGTGGATAGAGCATATAGCAATTAAGCATAGATAATCAAATAGGCAAACCCAAGTAAAGCACATTCAAACAAAACAAACAAATGCATATGATGTATGTCTGCCCTATGGTTAATGAGCTTTTTTGTCAGTTATACAGCCAACCCGGACATTGTCTCTCTGTTGTGCACAAATATCTCAGCACATCGGCTGACCGTTAGAGGAAGAGTGTCCTGTTACCATTAGAGGGAATATGTGCCCTGTCACTATTAGAGGGAATAGGTGCCCTGTCACCCTTACAACCAGAGGAAAAACACAGACATACTCATCATCAATCATCCTCAATCATGCCTCATTTATCATATTCATTCATTTTCAATCAATCATCATTAAGTTAACCTTCATTCATAATAGTCTCAATATTCTACACTTCCTCAATCAACCAACATTAGTTTCATTATCATTCATACCATGTTTAACTTCTTTCAAAGCCCTTGATCCAAGTTCCTCTACTTCACAACCTCCCATTATAGGTCTCCTCTCATTTTTACGTTTAGAAACTAGGTTTTAGGTTCTAGAAGGTAGTTATAGAGGTTTGAAAAGTTAGAGGATTGACTTACACTCAAAATCTCATTCTTGGCTAAAATGCGGCCGGGGGAGGGGGGAGGGGGGCTCGCGTATGCGATATTTCAAAAACAAAGGGAACTCTTGCGTCGCGTACACGAGCGTCCAATTTTTCAGGTCCGTGTATGTGAGATATCAAGGCAGTGAATGAATCTCGCGTCACGTGTGTATGCTCGCGTATGCAACTCCTCATTTTTCACAAAAAGCTGCTAAGTCATAAAACCAGCTTTCTACACCTAACTTCTGACATTCATAACTTCCTCTACAAAACACCGATTTTCACAAACTTTAAACCATTTTAAAGCTCTTAGAATTATCTTTAATTTGAAACAAATTTCATTCAAATCCAAAAAATCTGAGACTCAAGTTATGATCTGTCGAAGTTGGTTAAAAATCACTTTTTGCAAATAATTACCAAACCTCCATTTTACCAAAATTCTTTCTCAAACCAATGGTTTCACACTTGAAAGCAACACTAAACACGCTTAATACTATTCTATGTCATTTATATCTCATCCACACAAACAATCACCCAATTATATTCAATTTTCTTCCACACAATCCAACAATCCAAACAACATAACTCATGCTCATCATAATACATTGTCATCATCAAACATCAACATCAATGATGACCGGAATTCACACCCCATTCAAAATTGGTGAATTAGTCCTTTTGGCAAGCGCACCAAAATTATCGTCAAGTAATAACCCACAGTGGAGTGGGATCGTATCCACAGAGATTGGCAAATTCGAGCAATTTTAATCAATTGATAAATTAGTCAAGCGGATCAATAGGATTGTAGAGTGCAGAATTGTAAATGACATAAATGTAAATGACTAGAATATAAAGCAAAGCAATAAAGTGCAGAAATATAAATGGCAGAAAGTAAAGGGCAGAATCATAAATGACTTAAATGTAAATGGGAATGGGGAATTGCTGAATATAAAAAAATAAGCAGTAAAGAAATGGAAAGATAAGAATGGGAAAATTCATTGAGATTGGGAGATGTTGTCTCTTTGGATCAAATCTAGCTTATATCCCCTTCAATCATGCAACTCATTGATCTCTTGGCAATCATGATTGATTGAGCCCCAATCCCTTGGTGACTCAATCTCTCAGATCTTGATCAATAGCCAATTCCTTGGTCTAATTGCTCATGAAGAGAGATATGCTTGGTCCCTGATTATACCACACACCATTATAGGTCCAAGTAGAGGGAGGATTATATGTCACATATCCAAACACCAAAACCCAGATTCTACTCTAGTGTGAGAAGGGATTTCAAGCATGGTTTCATGTTTCCTTTCCCAAGGTTCCCATGAAACTCAATTGCATTCAATCTCTTTCCCAAGATAATTGAATACTAAGCATTAAGAACGAAATTCCTTCTAGCAAATCAAAGAGAAGATGAAGAGAAGAAGAATTTCACTACTATCAATCCATCAAGTACAATAGAGCTCCCTCTCTCAATGAGAGGGAAGTTAGCTACTCATAGCTCAAAAAGTACTCAAAAGTGAAGTGTAAAAGTGGATCTAAAACTGACTGATTAACCCT
The DNA here is from genome assembly GCF_000816755.2 of Arachis ipaensis. NCBI lineage: Eukaryota > Viridiplantae > Streptophyta > Magnoliopsida > Fabales > Fabaceae > Arachis > Arachis ipaensis. The sequence continues at coordinate 113,587,849 of NC_029787.2, forward strand.
CTTCTTCAGTACTCCTTGGGGGTATTTATACTACTCCTAGTAAAATAAAAGAATTACAAAAGTAAAAAGGGAAAATTACATTTTTGGAGGGAAAAGAAAACACTCAATAAGCATGACTTCTCAGCTGGCGTGTGGCTGGCGCTTTTCTGGCGTGTCACGTGCCCTTCATTTCCAGCTTGGCGTGCCACGCCTAATCCTTCAAGTGGCACGCTCGTCCCTCTCTCAACCTTGGCGTGCCACGCCTTCGAACTCAAGTGGCACGCCCTTTGCCTTTCTCACTTCTCTTTGCCTCTGAAAACTTGTACTGGCGTGCCACGCCCAAGGTCTGGCATGCCACGTCCTTGCTTTATGCTTGGCTAGGCTTCTCTGGAAAGTTGAACTAGCGTGGCACGCCCAGGGTCTGGAGTGCCACGCCCCTTTTGTGAGTGAGTGGTTCTTCTGTTTGGCGTGCCACGCCACGAACTTATTAAGTGGCACGCCCCAATGCTTTGCTCTAAATGACACTGGCGTGCCACGCCTGGTTGCTCAAGTGGCACGCCTAAGTGAAGAATGGTGAATGGCATGCCACGCCTTCGATATCAAGTGGCACGCCCTATGCAATTGGCCTCCTTCATCCTCTCTGGAAACTTATACCAGCGTGCCACGCCTAAAGGCTGGCGTGCCACGCCTAAAGGCTGGCGTGCCACGCCTAAAGGCTGGCGTGCCACGCCCATGATCTTGTCTTGGTTCCAGTAGTTGGCATGCCACGCCTCAGTCTTCAAGTGGCACGCCATAGTGAAATGCTAAGGTTGGCGTGCCACGCCTTCGATACCAAGTGGCATGCCCAGTCCTTGCTTTTGGTCCTTTGTGCATTGGCGTGCCACGCCTGGTTGCTCAAGTGGCACGCCCAGTCTTCAATTACCTTCAGCCCCTTCTCTGGATTGTTGTACCAGCGTGCTACGCCATGCTGCTCAAGTGACACGCCCATGGATTTGTGAACTCTTCAAGCTTAGCGTGCCACGCCTGGGTTCTCAAGTGGCACGCCCAAGTGACTTCTTGGGGCTGGCGTGCCATGCCTTCGACATCAAGTGGCACGCCATAGTGAAGGTTCTTCTTGGAATGGTGAGTTGGCGTGCCACGCCCCTTTGCTCAAGTGGCACGCCCATAGTAGTTGATGGATCAGGCGTGTCACGCCCAACTTGGCGTGCCATGCCCCTTTTGTGTCCTCCATTGTAGCTATCTGGAATTTTGTATTAGCGTGTCACGCCCATATGCATGCTTGGACTTCTTCTCTGGGCTTTAGTACTGGCGTGCCACGCCCAGCTCCTGGCGTGCCACGCCAGTGCATTTTTGTGGCATTTGCTTCAAGTGGCACGCCAGTTTCACACGCCCAGCTTCTTGTTTGTCTTCTACCCAATTTTTTATGCTTTTCTCACCTGAAATTCAGCACAACTCATCTCAAAGTAGTGTACCATAATATTCATCAAATAATGCATGAATTTTACTAATCAAATGAGATTTATGCTCTTTTATGGTCTTCTTTATGCAAGAAAGAAGGGTAGATGATGTAAGTCATCAATCAATAATCAACAATATCATCATTCATTAACTTATTCTCAACATAACTTCCATATTTCTATCAAGGTTACTAAACATTAACATACTTATACATTCCAACCTATCGTATGGTCATTCAGCATACGTTTTCACGAAACATTATATATTATCTACGAGAAACCAAAACCATACCTTGGCCGATTCCTCCCTAAGCGCGTAACACTTCAAAGACCTTTCATTTCACAAGCTTCAAGCTTCCATATGCCAATTGCACAAGTTTAACCGCTAGAATTTTTGTCTCAACCCTCCAATTGAACTCCAATTCAACAAGATACACAATCTAATTCATACAATATTACATAATCAACATAGGACTCACTAAATCACCAATTCACAAGGCCTAGGGTTTCCTTACTATTATCCACAAGTCAAATGGATAAAATCCGGTGATTACCCACCGTTAGAATTCTCCTAAGTCATCAAAAACACCAAATCCGTCAACATCCAAAACCCAAAATCACGAATTGAAGAGGGAGAAAACTAGACACAAAAATCTCAAATTTCTTACCAAATTGTTGGGTGAATTTTGTAGAGAATTTCGAGATAAATGAGTGGCCGCTGATGGCTCGTCAATCAGAGTTTCGCATTGAAAGTTATGGAAGATTGAAATTCGTAGGTGATAAGGGTTTGGGAAGCTTCTCTTCACCACTGTTTTCCTCACTCTCTCTTCATCCTTAGCGTGTTTCATAATGAAACAAGAGAAGAAGGCTGAACTTATATATATTTATGTTAGGCCTTGGGCCAATATGGGCCCAGTCCAACCAATTCGGCCCGTCGGCCAATTTCGGACTAAAACCTTTAAAATTAGTGTTAAAATTTATATTTTTGATATTTCTATTCTTTTAACTTATCAAATTTTAATTTTCTAATTTTTTTAAATAATAATTAATTTATTAGTTAATTATTTACTAATTACCCAGAGTTTATACTCCTCACTTGATTGAGTGAATCCAAGACTAAATGATAGTGCAGGAAAGTCATTCTTCAATGCAATGTTGACAACCATCATTATTGCATCAGTCACTGTTTGAGAGGGTGGATGATTACATGGTGACACACAAAATATCTTAAGATTACACAAAAAATATTGAAAAAGAATTTTAAGAAGTAGAACTTATACATTAGTAGGAGCTATTTCATGAGATTCTTGTTGTGGTTGTTGAGGTTCTTTTTCGGCACATTCTTTTATTGGAGACTTTGCAGCAGCTTGTTGAGGTTATGAGGGACTTTAGGATTACAGAAAAAGAATTTAATTAATACAATCAAACTAAGTGCTCCTCAATTCACATTAAATATACAGAAACACAAATCAAATACACCGAAATTTAAAAAGATATACAACTCAATAAAACAAGCGCAAAATTATAGCAGAAGCACTACACAAATTTCTATGGGCTAGTTACAACAAATGCACCAACAAAGTCCGTCAAAATGGACAAAATCAAAATTCTTTTGTTTAGTTACAACAAAAAGAGGACAACAGCACAAAATGTACCTCAAATAACAAGAAATATACCGAAATACAAACCAAATACACCGAAACTATTAGAAAAGGAATTTAAGTAATACTTACGCATTAATAGTTTTTTCTTCTATATCTTTCTCTTTGGGTTTCATTGCAACAGTTTGTTGAGTTTGGGGAGGGCTTGAAGTAGGAGCAAATACTTGAAGTGGAACTCTAAAAAAAAAGAAAAAAAAAGTTAAAATGGCATAAATATTCAGGTGCAAATAGTTAATTCAATGAAATAGAACATTGAAAGTGAGTTGGAAAGCTCACATGTCCAGTGATTCTGATTAAGAATGAGTTTGTTTCAGAAGAACAATGATTTGTCCTTTAGGATTATCATTTATTATTTCTTCCTAAATAGGAGCTGGTTCATTCAATGATTCTTCTTGTTCCATGAACTTGAAATACACCGAAATCACATCACAAATACACCATAAGCATTCAATAAAAATACAACTTCTGTTGCATGAGAACTTACATAGTTGCAATTTTTTCTTTTTTTTCTTGCATAAAATTGTAAAGGGCTTTTTTTCTTAAAAAAAATGTGAAATCAGAAGCAAAATATGGTAGCACAAGAATGAAAGAAATAGTAAGAGAAAAAAAATTACATTTTATCAATTGGTTGATTTACAGTACTCTAATTGCTTGTTTGTGTTAAAAACACATCATTTTCACTTGCCAAATTTACATGTGGCGTTCTAAGGACAAAATAAACATTATTCAGTAAAACTAGAGTAATTACATCAAGTTTAAGGAAAATTTAGCAAAGAAAGAACTTTAGACAATGAATCTTACGTTGATGAAGGATCGTAGTGAGCTTCCATAGAGTAAAGCCCAGTTTCTGGAATATCACTGGTTTTTTGCTGCAATCTAGAAAAGCAATCAATCATCAGGAAAAAAAAAACAAAACACAGTAAAATTGCCAAAATACACGGAAAATTGACAAGCATAGCATTTACAATGATAGTTTCTGAATCTTACTAATTATCAGATTTAGTTTCTTTTTGTGAGGATGAGTCCTCAACAACTTGTTTCCTTTTTTGGATTCAATTCTACAAAAGCAAACAATCTTCAGGAAAATCAACACAATAAAATTCGCAAAATACACCGAAAGAAACACTTGATTTTGATGAAAAAATAAAGATAGCATTACACTAATGGTTTTGGAATCTTACTCATTCTCAAATTTGGTTTCTTTTTCGGAAGATGAATCCTTAATAATCTGCTTTTCTTTTTTGGATTGCATCCTGAAAAAGCAAACAATCATCAGGCAAATAAACACGATAAAATTGATAAAATAACCCAAAAATAATACTTACTTTTTTGCAGGCTTGTGAATTTTTTTCTTAAATCTTTGTTTTCTTAATTTCTCAATTTCTTCACTTTTGACAATACATTCAAAAAAATCTGTTAATAAATAAAATTTTGACAAAAAAGTAAAACATAGTATTTTCAATTATAATTTCTGAATCTTACACATTATCAGATTCACTTTCTTTTTCGGAAGATGAATCCTCAGTAACGTGCTTTCTTTTCCTGGACTTCATTCTGGAAAAGAAAATAATCATCAGGCAAGAAAACATAATAAAATGGTCAAAAATACATCGGAAAAGAATACTTACTTCTTTGCTGTTCTTTTATGTTGTTTTCTTCTTTTTGGTGTCTCCTCCGAGTCATCTTCAAAATCAGACTCGGATTCAGCAAGACTTTCACTTTTTGAAGAAATAGTCTTCTTCTTCTTTTTCTTCTTTCCTTCCTTCTTTTTTCCCTTCTTTTAGTTGTTTTTTCAGCTGTGCCATTCTCACAATTCCCTAAAATAGAGAAAATATTTGTTTACACAATATATTTATAAGAAATACACCAAAAATAAAGAAGAAATTCTGTTGAGTTATCATCTCATCCTTGATCTCAGCTTTTATTCTTTGTATCAGCAACTCCTTAGTTCAATGTTGGACCCACAGTGGTCCAATAATTTTATCCACCGAACTATATTTGTATGTCGATTCGTGAAAATATATAATTATTAGAGTATAGAGATAGCCATTAATAGCATATTTCTTTTCTAATATGTGCTATTTAATGCCCTTTATAGGAAGTTGAGCACATGACCAGCCCAATTCCGTTGATGTATTGCGTCCATGTGAAGAATGGGCGGCATGTAAACCGAGAAAATTTTGTTTACCGTTGCCAGCAACAAGAAGGACATCTAAATGTATAGGATGAATGTCCTCTTGAATTTCATCTGATTTTCCGCTCCATCGACATTCATCTCCATCATAGAGGTTGATAATTGCAACAAGGTCTTGCCTTGGAAGCTTCTAACAACTTCCTTATTCTCCTCACTAAATTCTTGAAAGTTAATTTTTCCTAGATAGCATGGCCCTGCAAAAGCGGCAAAAGATATTTCAATGACACAGAAATAATTTGATAATACACCAAAATTTGATTCACATAATATATTAGAAAATAAATTTTTACCAGCTATACTCAAGCCAAGGGTAGCTACTATATTTTCTTGGGAGATGTTGATTATACCATATCGTGTGTCCAGTCTGTTACGGGATAGATCAAATGAATATGCCAATTGTTTCAATAGCTTATGTGGCACATTCATATACATCAAACCACCAAATTCCAGTTCTCAAATAATTGCTTTCTTGTTCTCGCTCATGTTTTGGAATTTATTATGAATTGATCTTGTGGAGCATCTCAAATTATGGGTTTTCTGTAAATAAATGAGAGTCATGTAAATAAACTATATTTATACAAAATGAATTGAGTTATTCAAACATATATATGCTTACTTTATATTTTGGTGCTACCTTTGGTGTCATTTTTTTAGTAAGAAATAAAAAAAAGTTAATACACCGAAAGACAAACTAAATACACAAAAATACAAACCAAACACACCGCTATTTTTTTTTTATTACATCATACAATATGAGATAAAAAAGACATGCAACTGAATCAAATATGCATAAAATGATACCAGAAGCACTAGAATAAAATTCTATAGTTTGTTACAAGAAATCAATGAACAAAATTCTTAATAAATGGACAAAAATAATTACAAATCACTCAAATATGTACATAATAACATCAGAAGCACAAGAATAATATTTTGTTGTCTAGTTACAGCATAAAGAGTACAACATCACCAAGTATACGTCAATTCTAATGAAATACACAGAAAGACAAGCCAAATACACCGAAAGACAAACCAAATACATCGAAACACAAACGTGAATACAATGATACCAGAAGCTACAGACACTCATTTCGAAACATGCAAAACTCAAACATGCACAAAAACACATTCAAATCCCTCAAACACATGCAAATATAGGTTAAACTATACAATAAATACTACATAATATTTTTACACTGACCTAACACAGTTATCACCAAATAAATCGTATAATGAGAACGGTAATGCAAGAACACAAAATAAACTACAATATTACTACATAGCGTTTTACGATCAGAATGAGAAAGAGAAAAGTGAGAAAACTGCAAAATTAGTGAACATTACCTTCAATAATCTTTCATCTTTTCTTTTTATGTTTGTTGATGAAGATTTCGACTTCAGCTTTGAAACTTCCTTGATTTTTCGCAACGATTTTGAGAGATTTTTTAGAGGTTTTGATCGTTGTTTAAATTTTGAGTGTTGCGATTTTGACGAAGAAGAAGAGCTGTTTTTCATAATGACATTTGTACTATTCGATAGTCTTGGAAGCGCATGTTTACACGCATTCTAACACGAGAGTTGTTTTTGTTGGATTTAGGCTAATTTGTTTGGACTTGTTTATCAGAAAGACTTGTATGTATAGCAGCTCTGTAATATTATTATTATAATGTTGGTTGCATAGAAATAAGGAATGTTGGTTGCTATTGTTAAGGAGAAAAACAAAGATACAGTAAGTGGTATGATGGTTGGTATAGACGCATAATTACAGAGCAGAATAAAAAAAATGAGAATATTCACATAATTTTCATTTTTATTTGTTAGTTTTTTTAATTTAGACCATTAAAGTCTTCAATATTTCTTTTCCACCAAAAACCTTCTTTTACACTGCTTTCTCTTTCTATTATGGTTACCTTTTAGGCACTTTTTTAGCTGCTGAACATAGGGGTCATAAAGTTTTTTTTAAGTCAGTAGCAAAAAAATAAAGATTTTTTTTCTCTTTTTGCAATTATTTTTTATATCTAAGGCTCAAGTTAAATAAAAGATATTTGTTTTTGATTATTAGTATTATTTAAATTATTTTTTTATTAATTTAATATTGATGATAATTAATTATAATAAAAGTATTTAAGAAGTATATAAAGTTAACCACACAACATTTTTTTTATCGTCGACTAAAAAATTTTACAAATGAATATAACAAATAATCTAACAAACACAACTATTAGAAGAAAACTGAAGTCATTGCAATTTAGTCCAATAAAAATATAAGAGGTTTAACTCTTTAAATAAGATTCATTCAATCTCATGTCCTAAATTATTCAATCTAATGTTAATGGTTTGATAAATAAGGAGCGAGAGAAAGTGTGAAAATTGAGAGAAAGAGAAAAATTGGTTCTTTTTATTTTAAAATTTCAATTGAATAAAAACAGAAAATGTACTCCCTATGTACTCTTACTATAATTAATTACTATCAATATTAAATTAATAAAAAAATAATCTAAGTAATACAAATATTCGCACTTAATTTCTAACCCAATTCTTACACGCCAGAGAGGAACAGGAGGAGGAGGAATAGGAGGACGAAGAGGAGGAGGAGCAGCTAAATCATCTCAGTACAGATAACTCTAGTGGGATCTATTTCCTCTGCTGTTTCTTTCTAAAAAAGAAGTGCAAAAATTTTCGCTATACAGTCGAAATTAAACCAAGTTCGACCTTGGTTTCCAAATTCAGGCCCATAGCTATTCATGTATGTAAAACATATGTTGTTTTGTAACCCAGTGACATAACGGCATGATACTTAGGTATTCAAGCTGCGGTAGTAGCGTAAACGTACTTTTTGTACGCGAAGGATACATAATTCGCACAGTGAATGTCGCCACAAGGGGGCCGTGATGATGCATGTACGCCATAGCTTGCTGCCGAAATTGCTCTCTTTTCCAATTCTCATCTCGCTCTTTGTACATAGCACGTAAGAGGAACATCTCTTGTTGTGTAGACTCCGTATTCGTGTGTCAAGTCTTGAATCCATATTTGAAATCAAGTCATCGACGAGGATCTCCTCGTATTTTGTTGATAGAAATGTATTTTGTTGATAGAAATCTAGTACAGTTGTAGATTAGACTGCACACTAAAAATTTGTAAATTTCGTGTACTCTTTTCTCTTATTTTAAAAATTTTAAATGCAATTTTCATCGTACACCTCTCACATGCACACGTAAGAAGAACCTCTCTTGTTGTGTAAACTCTGTATTCATGTCAAGCCTTGATCCCATATTTAAAATCAAGCCTTTTTTTTCGTACTTTGTTGATAGCAATCCAGTATAGTTGTAGATTAGACTGTACACAAAAAATTTATAAATTTCGTGTACTCTTTTCTCTCATTTTTTAAATTTTAAATGAATTAAAACTGAAAAAAAAAGTTTTATGGTCAGCTTTATGTACTCTTTATATATTTCTACTATAATTAATTATTATCAATATTAAACTAATAAAAAAAATAATCTAACTGACAATTCGTTTTACTTACGATAGGCTTGGGGACGAATTAGTTCTGAAATTTTTTTCTTCTTCTTGGAATTGTTTCCGTTGTTGAATCAGGAACCATTGGGATTCAGTTTTTGGGATGAACTGAACTGATTTCTTTTTGTTCCTGTGATTAGGATATGATTTTCATGTCTATATTGTATAAAAACAGTCTACCATGTGCTATATGCAGAAACACATGGAGAGACTATAAAATTTAAGTTATAGCTTGTTGACATACTGATAATAATTTGTTTATATCATCTTCCTTGTTTGTTATTTAAAGAAGAATGGCTTCTTAGTAGAATTCATATTTCTTGCTTTGGATTCTAGACTTTTTTCTACATGCAAGACCTTGAAGGGGTTATATATCTCAAGGAACCTGGTCTCTTTAACGATGAAACTTGTTTACTGAGGTGATTTTTCTTATTGTGGTTGTGAAATGTGTTTAAATTTTATATGTCTCTTCAACATATGCTTATACTTACAATTTAATGAAGTTGGTTTTGCACATTTATCGTATCTCATAATGTAATGGCGAGGATGATATGCATGATGATGATAAATTGATGATGATGGTGGCTAGGATGAACAAGATCATAATTTACTCTGTAATCCTCTCATATGACTGCATAATAGGGTACGAGTTTATTAGAAAACTAAACCCATAATTGGTAACTACTACCTATTTGAAAATCGTCCTTGGGGTCTTGTTACCAACACTCATGAGTACATGTTGCCTTGTGATTAAGTAAAACAAATGTTCATATTGGGTCCTTCCTTCCAGTACATAGTTCAATTTACTGTAGCGTGTATATGTCATTGATTCTCAAGCATCGTGAGACCATTAGAGCCCCTGTTTCTAAATATTAGGGCCAATTGGTTTTAGTTCCCCCTTAAAGATATCTAGAAATGAGAAAAGGTACCAGGTTACCAGGGGGGTGTATGTGTGTTGGGGNNNTGGAAATTGTCATAAAATATATGTACGTAGATTAACAAATGGTGTTGGTATTGATACCGTAATAATCAAATTCTAAAGCATAGAACATTGGGATCCACATTTAAACTGAGTATCCCCTCGGAAGGGAACTTTGGGAGATCACTGGCAATGGATTTAGCAACGTCAAAGTATGATTGGTTCTTTCTTTCTTCTGGAGTTTTTCCCAACAATTTAGTAGGGAACTTGCCATTGCTTTTCTTGGTTTTTTCCTCAAATTCCTCTGTCTTCATTCTCCAGCTGCCATTTCTCAAGTTGAAGCTATACAAAGGAAGGAACCTTTGGCCATATACAGCTAAAAATTCAATGGCACTTAGAATGTATTCAAAATCCTCTTCATTCATGTAATAAGGGAAACTAACACGGGTCCATCCAGGTTTCACTCCAACATAGCCCTATTCAAAATAACACACAATTTTGGTTAAGAAACAAAATATACTCCGACATTATGAGCAGCTATATGATTTGTAAAAGAGTTCCTATACACTGAACTATCAAACAACAGAGTTGCAGGAAAATGAAAAGTCACCATAAGTAATTATTGTAATAGGTAGTTATTATTGTTGATTTAGCACTTTGCAATTTTATCAGTTGACAGTTTATTGTGCCTAGAATTAATTCCTTGGAAGAATGTTGAGAGGCTTTTGGTTTTTTACCTTTTGAACAGCTGATCTAATAGAAAGTGATTGAGATTTGCTGATATGGAGCAACTCATGGCCGTAAGGACCAGCACAAGCGCAACCACCACGAGCTTGGATGCCGAAAAGATCATTGAGCAATGCTGCAACGAAAGGGCCATGAAGTGGCAAGCCTCTTTTGCATCCTGTTTCTGCCCACAAGTTAAGTTCATCATGTTCTTGGGAATAAGAATTGGTGTTAGTGTAGATGAGAAATGACAATATAGCTTGTCTCTTGGTACTTGTGTTCCCTAGAACCTCAATGTTGGGATTGGGGATAAGCCTCTTAAGTGCCTTGTTAATGTACAACTGTTCTCTTTTCTCAATCTCTTCATAGCCAATGTATTCTTTCACCCAAAATGCCAAGGCTGCTCTAACTGTCTGGATTATTGGAGGGGTACCTCCACTCTCTCTTTCTTCTATGTTCTCCAAGTATAATGTATCCTGCATTGTTACCCAAATTTTGATGTTGAATTCATTGATGGATGAAATTTGCTTGTATGAGATATTAACTTGTGTGAATACATTTTGATCCCTGCTAAAAAGGGCACGCTAAATATGAAACAAATCGAGTGTGGCACTTTACCTTTTCATTGAAGGCATTGACATAGGTAACAGTTCCACCTCCACAAGTGGAGGGAGGTGAAGATCCTATACGGTAAAGGACCTTGTTCATGAGGAGCACACCAGGGGAGTCAGGACCACCAAGAAACTTATGCGGACTCAGGAACACAGCATCATACCCATCACTATGCCCTGATCTCATGTCAATCTCCACGTATGGACCACTAAACAAACAAAACAAGTAAAAAACATTACAAAGTTTTCTAATACACAAGTTTATCTGACAACAATAATAAAATAGCACATTCCACTGATTATTTCTATGTACCTTGCTGCAAAATCAAAGCATGCAAAGCAGTTGTACCGATGAAGAAGACGAGCAATGGCTCGCGTGTCGGAGTGTATCCCGGTGACATTGCTACAAGCTGAAAAAGATCCCAACAATGGTCTGTTGGTATTTTTATAGGCCTCAAGCTGTAGCTTCAGGGCATCCATGTCCAACAAGCCTTCATCATCAAGACCAATCTCAACCACTTCAGCCAAGCTTTGCCGCCATGAAAGGAGGTTTGAATGATGCTCATGGGGCCCAACAAACACCACCCATCTTTCTTCTTTGCCAAGGCTCTTTACCACCCTTTCCCTCAAAATCGAGGGCACTGCGATTCCCATTACTTCTTGGAGCCTCTTGATGGCTGCGGTTGTGCCGGAACCACAGAATATGATTGTATCTTCTTCTCCACCGCCAAGGCAACTTTTAATGTATGTGGTTGCTTCATGCAGCATTTTTGTCGTCCTGCTTCCCACGTAACTGTCACAAGTGTGAGTGTTACCTGCAACACATACACAAAAACTAACATGACTCAAAAAGATGCTCTATAACACTTGATAGAAAAGAATAAGAAAATTAATATGATATACATAGTGTAACATATATACCATAGAAAGGAAGAAGATGATCGGTGATGAAGTTTTCATTGAAATGTAAGCTGCGGCCTGAAGCAGTGTGATCAGCATACACAAGTTTTCTTCTTCCAAACGGAGAATCGAACTCAGCATCGTTACCTATCATCTGGGACCGAAGCCAACAGAGTTTTTCTTCAACAGAGTCATTGCAGGGGAGGCCAATCCGTACCAGCTTTTCAAATGACTCAGAGTGGTTGCAAAAATCCTGAGATGTTTCTGACAAGACACTTGTTTTTGACAAAACGACAACCTTGCTGTTATCTTCAACGACCTTGCTTCTCTTGCTTTGAACTATGCATGGCTCCGCTAGTAATATGGGTTCTATCTCCATGAGGAACAAGTGAATAATGTGGTGTATGATTTTGTTTACGTAACGCAACATATACAAGAAGGTGATGAGGGAAGAAGATAGAAGAAGGGGATTAAGGCAAGGCACATTAAGTTTTGGTTATTTATATTTTGATAAAGGATTAGTTGTGTTTTCGGTGGGAAGTTACATATTATGGGCAGCATGCATATATAAACCTGGTGGTGCAATTTTACTATGGCTTTATATGAATCAAATTCTGGTAGCTCTCTTTCGAGACAAGTGGTGGTGCCAAACATTGTTTTTGAACTTTAATTTGCTTCCCTTTTTTTTTCCTTGGTGTTGACTGCTATACGTTACTTGACCTTTTTGTTACTTAAGTTTGGGGAGTTTCATTTTGAGCACTAGTTGCTAAAAAATATAATATAAAAATATCAAACCACTAAATCACTCTGTATTGAAATACAAAATATAAAACATATTAAAATATAAAAAATACAATATAATTTGTGGACAGCTCCCGTGTGAGTTTTTAGCTCTTTTTTCTATAAATCTTTTTTAATTTTAGAAATTGATAAATTAATCTCTTAAATTTCAATTTTTATCCATAATTCTTTCATATTTAAAAGATTGTCTCTATTTATATTATCAGTATTTTGTTTAATTACGTTGTCTATATTGTGAGATGCATATGAAATGTTTTTCAATCAAACATTATGCTATTAATTCTTAATTAGTAATAATGTAAAACAAGAAATTGACTGTTGCACTCAATACAAACAGAAGAATTAACCAGTATATTAGAGTCTAGATGAACACTTATTTACCTAAACAGTAATTTAGAGATTCCAGAATTGCTTTATAAAAAATAACATCCTATAATTTTTAAGCTTTTCTTGTGCATAATTTGTTCAAGTTATCTTATATTAAAAAGAAAAAAGTGTATAGAAACTGGGCGCTTTTACCCACAAGTTATCTGATTCACACACTATTGACAACTGGGCCCACAGAAACCACGGGTGACGTCGATGGAAGAAAATGGAACATGATTTACAAGAGATTATACCTATATTAACATTTTAACATTTTCATTTTCATTTTGGTTTCATCTTGTGCATGCCGTGTTCTGACTTCTGACCAATAATTCACTGTTATG
>NC_029787.2:113601993-113603919 GCF_000816755.2 Arachis ipaensis
AACTTTAAACATTACAATATTACAATATTTATGCACATTATACATACACTCACACACACAATATTAAAATTACGTTTAAAAAGAGATTGAAATTGAGTTATGGTACAATATTCTATTTAATTTAAAATAAATATAAAAACTGAAATAAGTATATAAGTTGTTGTAGCATCTCCAATTAATGTGCTATCTCAAGCTATAATTGAAGCCATTATAAATTCCACCAAATATTAGATTTCGAAAAAGTATAGGTAAATAATTTTTAATTAGTTAATTTTAAATAATTATAATTAATAATTATTAATTGTATATTTTTTAAAGAATAAAATTTAAATAATCATTAACTAATGATAATTAATTAGTATGGAGTATATTTTAAAAATACTTGTTGACTTATTGTTAGTTAGATTTCTGTTGGTTATCTAGTGAGATTATTATATTTTAAATTTTTGCATATCAAAAAATTTACAAATGTAAAAAAGATATGTTAAAAATTGTTAGATTATTGAAAAATGTATAAAAAGATCCTTATATTCATTTTTTTTATCAAAATTAATGGCAATAAAATCCGTCAACTACGACAAAAATAGAACAAAATGAGAAAACTAAAACACAGTACGATGATTTTGGCAAGTTTTGACGATTTTTTTCGGTGACAACAAAAGCAGAACAGCTCGTTGATGGCAAAGGTTATAGCAATGGAGACAACATAAAGAGGAGCCCCTCACGACCTTTTTTTCTCTCTTTTTTTGAAATCTCCCTCTCTGGTTCTCTCTCTCCTTCTTTTCATCTATGTCTTTCCCTCTCTTGTTCGACCGCAATGCGACGACCTTCTTTGTTGGCGACGCCCTCCTCTTTTTCTCCTCGGTTCTCTGCTCTTTTTCTTTTCCGCAATTTGTTCCTTTCTTCTTAGTCACAAACACGACGATGGCAACAGTAGCCGTGGCTCCCTGTGCTATCGCCTCTTCCTTCTCATTTCTCCTTTCCGTTTTAATTTGTTTGTTTTAATTTATTCTCTATTTAGACATATAGGGTAGATTAGAAATTATCAAAGTTGAATAAGGGTATTTTCAAAAAAAAAATATTATTAAAATTTCAGTCTCTATCTCTATAAATTTCAGTCTTTTGTGTCTCCACTTTTTAGATGTACTAAAAAAACTAAAATTTTAATCTCTCAGTTTTAGTTTCCCAACCATAGTCCTAATACCTCAAAACAAATGTAGCTTAAGAATTCTTATCCATTATTTTCTCCCAAAATCAACTCTAAACCAAATAAGTCTAATTTAAAATTTTATTCTATTAAGATTTTACTTAAAATTTAAAATATCTAAAATATTCTTATAAATTAATTATTTCTTTTTAACATCTCTCAATTACTTTCTGTTAATGTCTTCCACTCTTCAATATACACCTATCTTTTTGTTCAGCACCTCTAATTCCTTTACTTCATTTCAACTCAGTATAATATATACCTATTTTTTGATAATGTTGGGGATGTGAGTTTTAATTGTTAGTTAAATTGTTAATTTGTAAATAAAAAAACAGCTTACCTTTGAATTTATATATACTTTGTGAATTTGAATATTAATTTTATATGTGTGTTTTTCCAAATTTTAGTTGAAGTTGAATATATTTATTCAATTATTTGTACCGTAGCAAATTAAAGAATAAATAATTAATCTATTATCTAGTATGGTCTAGTATTAATAGAGTTTTTTTTTTCACAACTATTGTTCAAATATGTGAACCTATTCTTTTTAACTTGTTTCAAATGAATAAAAATAAAAAAAACCTAAAATAAGAACAAAATCTATTTTCTATTTTGCTTACTCGTTGATTTTTATGGTGCAATTTATATATATAATTAATTGCAGAGTTTGATATCACAATATAAATTCTAATATTTATGCCCAAATGATACAAATGATA
>NC_029787.2:113604154-113607238 GCF_000816755.2 Arachis ipaensis
TACAAAAATTTAATTCATAATAGAATTCAATTCAATACAAAAACCATTAAAATTTTCAAACATAACGTGTATCAAATCCTTGTGTAACCTATTTTCTTAAGAGGTGCTGGCAGGTGAACCTTATGATATTCGTTTTTGGGCCTAGGCCCGTTTCTATACCAAAATCGGCCCAAGGTGGAGGGATGCGTTTTTGTTGGAGAAAGGGAAGCAATCACAGTCACTGAGTCGCACCAATTTTTTTCTTCTCTATTATATTAAGGGGAGTTCTATGGTGTGGATGAAAAAAAAAATCCACACCTATGGATATTATGTGGCAAGCCTCTTAGATGAACACGTTGTGTTTGGCCATAGTCAGGGGTTCAGTTGATGGGATACTCGGTCAGGGGTTTTGCAGTTGTACTACAAAATTGTAGAAAAGTTAATCAGTCTAATTAGGTCCTATTTTTTGGTAACTTGGGGCTCTTGGACATATTTTTTTTTTCTGTGTATGTGGCTATGAGTGAGTTTTTGGGCTTGGGTCACATTTTTTTATGCAAGTGTGCAGAACAAGTGGATAAAATTTAGTCACTAGTAACAATAAAAAGAAAATGGGCTACAAATTTTGTTGGACTTTTAAAAACCATTAAGAATAGCCGAACCGAACCGGGCTGTTGGACCGGATCTAAACCGGAGGTTCACAGAAGACGACGTCGTTTTGTTAGTTGAAAGGGGGAAAAGGAATTGCACGCGTTATCCCCCCTTCTCCAACTCTTTGCTGCACCAGATAGCTACTTCCCCTAGCCTCCTCCGCAGATAGCAAACCCTAGCCTCCACCGTCACTTGTCGCCGTCTGTGGGAGTGGTACACTGCAGCCGCCCGTTCGTCGCACCCAAGGAATTCCGCTGTGGTGATCTCGTTCCTATCCCTGTCTCCTCCGCGTCTGCTGCTCGCCTGTCCGATTTCGCGGTGCTAAGCTGCTCGCGCCTCCGTCGCCAGTGAGTGGTCTAGCTCTACATGGTGGTTGCTGGCCGCCCTCCGTGTCTGTGGTTGTCGATTCTGCCTCCCAGTGTCAGCCGAGTGTCGTCGCAGTTACTGGGTTCTCGTGGTTCGGGTTTGTCGTCGCCGGCGGGAGAAGGAACTCGTGGGGACTCCTGATTTCTTGCCTTTCGAGGGGTGGTCGCGGAGTCGCAGTTGCCCATTGGTGAGTATCTGCACCATGCCTTCCCTGTTCCGTATTTTTCAGATTTCCCTTGTCGTCCTATATTTGTATGTTGCTGAAATTGTATTCAATAAATTTGGCATGTTGCTGATGTAAATGTTGCGGTTCATCAGGACTTTACTAGGGTTTGGTAAATTTGTTGCTGTAACTTGAATTTGTTGCTGAATTTGTTGCTTCCCAATTAGAGAATCAGAACTTCAGGCAGTGTTTGGTTGATTGGCGTTTCACACTGATTGTACTTGATTATGAATTCTAAATGCAGAACCTTTAAATTACTAACTGATATCTTTATTCGAATGAATAAAAATATAAACAGTAAAAATGTTAAATATCTGTATTTATTTTTTTTACCGCCTTTCATAAATATTATAATAAATTGCGTACTCATAATGCTTTCATTTACATTATTAATATCAGATACATAATGTTTAAAAGGTATTTTTTATTTTTATAGTTTACTGAAACTATGCAAATTTATGCTATATAAATAATTACTAATAAAACAATAACAAAAGATAACATTCAAAAATTAATAAAAATATTTTTTCTGTCTTAAATATTATTTTACTGTCACATTAGTAACATACCTCACATATTTTTTTATCTATTTATTTATTTTTTTAGGTTAAATATCAAAACAATGCACTACATCCTTTTTTTTTTCTCCATTTAACAATATACAATCTAACAAAAGAACAGTTACATAACCTTAACCATATCACTTGGAAATTAAAAAACCGGTTAACCCAGACAAGTCTAACAAAATTTGTAGCCCACTTCCTTTTTATTGTTACCAGTGACTAAATTTTATCCACTTATTCTGCACTTGCATAAAAAAATGTGACCCAAACCCAAAAACCCACTCATGGCCACATACAAAAAAAAAAAAAATTGCCCAAGAGCCCCAACTTACCAAAAACAATTAGGATCTAATTATACTGATTAACTTTTCTACAATTTTGCAGTACAACTGCAAAACCCCTGACCGAGTGTCCCATCAACTGAATCCCCTGACTATGGCCAAGCACAACGTGTTCATCTAAGAGGCTTGCCACATAATATCTATAGGTGTGGATTTTTTTTTCTATCCACACCATAGAACTCCCCTTATATTAATCTATCACTAACATAAAATTTTTACAATTTTTTATGACTATCATAAAGACATAAACTGCTAATTAAAATATTTCTTTATTTCTATAACTATTTATTATTCTTATTAGGTTAACATGTGAAACGAATACTATAGTCTATGACAAAATTGAATATATATGTAACGAATATATGTTGATATTGTGAAGCTAATTAAATTCTAAAATGGAGTGCACTGGGATTTACGTTTTCCATTAGCATGGTTTGAGAAGGGAACTTTGGGAGGCGAGTAGCGATATACTTAGCCATGTCAAGGTAAGATTTTCTCCTCAACATTCTAACTTGCTTATTATTAACCCCATTATCATACTCAACGCTTGTTTCCTCCATAGTTCTTCTATAGTTGCAATAATTATTATTATTGTTGTTTTCCTTTATTAGAGCCCCAAGTTCCTGAGTCTTCACTACTCTCCATCTTCCATTTCTCAAGTTGAAGCTGTAAAGAGGAAGGAACCGTTGGCCATACATGGCTACAAACTCTATGGCTGCTAGAATGAACTCAAAATCCTCTTCGTCCATGTAATAGGGAAAACTCACTCTGGTCCATCCAGGTTTTATTCCAACATAACCCTATATATCAATGTATAACAAACAACGGTTTTAATAAATAAAATCCTTAATATGTGGCACAATAATAATGATATCCATCAGTATAAATAAATGAAGTATGGAAATTTCTTGTGCTGCATATAGAATATATAATGATTTAAGAAATAAAGAATGTTATGTATGAA